>NC_057814.1:490450784-490744886 GCF_018294505.1 Triticum aestivum | reverse complement strand
GCGGGGTCGGGCGACGGCGTCGGGCGGCGGCGGCGGCACGCGACGGCAGCGGCGGCTTAGGGTTAGGGTTTCGGCGGCTCGGGCGGCTTGGGCTATCGGGGCTGGGGGCGGCGCCTTATAAAGGCCTGGCCAGGCGGAGTCCTGGCCGAACACGGCCCAAAGTCAGTTTCGCGATTTTTTTAAATAATTTCACGCCGAAAAAGAAATAAAAGAAATACTAAACGGACTCCAAAAATCCCGAAATAAATTTTCCCCGACTTCTAAAATCAAGCCGAACAAGATGAAGATTTATTTGGGGCCTAAATGCAATTTTGAAAAACGCATATTTTTCCTAATTCAAATAAAATCAAATATTTGTTTTTTATATTTTTCCTCCAATATTTCATTATTTGTGGAGAAGTCATTTTATCCCCTCTCATATATTTTGATATGAAATATTTTCGGAGAGAAAAATAATAAAAACAAATGATCCTATTTTCAAAATTTGAGAAAACCCAAAATATGAAAATAACGAAATCCCCAACTCTCTCCGTGGGTCCTCGAGTTGCATGGAATTTCTAGGATCGCAAATCAAAATGCAATAAAGTATGATATGCATGATGATCTAATGTATAACATTCCAAATTGAAAATTTGGGATGTTACAGCTCGATTAAGAAGTTAGTTTGCTTTGTGTACCCAAATTATGGAATGACGTGGATGACCACTGTAACCAGGGAAATTCAAACAAAATTTTTTGATGTTCAAACTCAACACACACGGGCTAAGCTATCTGAATCGTTTGTGATGTTCACATATCGTACACAGTTCTGAATAAGGGACCGTGTCTGATGACACTTTGCGTGCCAGTTTTTTCGCTGAAGCGATTCCAAATTTTCGGGTTCCGCAGAAATATCTACCTCCCCGCCCCCTCCCCTTACCAAAAGCTACATTTCTCCTGTTTCCGCCTTCCTTTCCAAGTTGAAACCTTCACTCCTTGCTTGCAGCGCCGCCTCCTCGCTGGTGACCCTCCTTCACGCTGCTCGGCCTCGCCTATCCAGGCAGATAATCCACACCCGACCCCCATCCTCCTCCTCCTTCCACATCCCACATGCCCCGACCGCCGACGCGAGCGCGACACCTTCCACCCAAATCACCGACCCCTCCACCAAATAAGCGCCGCCCTAAGCCAAGGTGCACGCAGTATAACCAGGATCTCAAGGTGCATTTGGCAGCGGAGAAGCAAATCACGGCCGCATGCGTTGATGAGGTCGCGATGGCTGCCATTCGTGTCGACCCCCAGATCTTGGAGGAGCACCTCGCCGTCGAGGCCACCGTTGACACCTCGCGCACCGATGCCGCGACACGATTGGCTGCTTTAAACGACAGTTCGTGGCGTTTTCTCGAGGCCACCGTCGGTGCCTTCAACGAAGACTACGAGATGTTTTCTCAGCGTGCACGTGCTTACCTCATCTCGAGAGCCAGCAGGTTGGTGCCCAGAGCGGCTCAGGCAACTCACCACTACAACGAGGGCACCCACGATGCCGAGGCCTCACCCTCTTCCATGTCCAAGGAGCCAATCGTCATCCATATCTCTGACAATGAGGAGTAGCTTGTCTTATGATCTCACTATAAGGACCCATGTTCAGTTTGCTAGCTATTGCCTTTCCTTAGCAAATTCTAGTGAGTTGTGCTATCTACTTTTACCATGCAATCTTCTGTTATAGTGTATATGTTCTATATGTCGTGCAATGTGGTGTTCAATTAACTGCTTGGTTCAATTCTGCAAATGTGATGTTCAATTCTTCAAGGTGCAATATTTCCAAGTTGTTAAGCGGCTTGGTTTGGTTAACTGTCTGATCTTCTATTATGAGTATGTTATATTGTGCAATGTGGTGCTTAGTTAACGTTTGGTTCATTTGTTGTGGTGTTTAGTTAACTGCTTGGTTCAATTCTGCAATGCGATGTTCAATTGTTGTGGCTGCATTCTGTTATTGTATACCATGTGAGGAATAAATCGAATTTGGCTGCACTTAATACATGAGAAACATATACAAGTGCTATATTTCCTAGTTCTTAATCATGCTTGGTTTGGATAAATGGGTTTTCCATGTGGCTTGAATTAATCTGATGAATCTACAATGTGCTTATTTTTTATCAACATATTTTACTGATAGCATGCGAACCCTTACTTAACCTGATGACTAACTACCTTATATGTGTTGCAGGGAAACAATGGGAAGCACTGAGGTTTACAATCGAGGTTAGCACGTGCATGGTCCATTGTCTAATAGCACATTATTGTGAAATTGCAGGAACCATTCTAATATTTTGGTTTTTAACAATTTGGTCTTGCACATGTAGGTCCTGCTGTCAGAGGTTTTGACCCACTGTTCGACCCTTTTTGCATATGGGGAAATGAGTTGTCCATGAATATCAATCAAATCAAGAAACTCAAGAAGATTGTTAGGATAAAGAAATTAGCGACAAAAAACAACAAGATCTTTGTCTGCACAATGAACAAGACATTAGTTCACTACAAGATGGTACTAACTATTATACCTTGCTTTTTTTATTCCTTTACCCCATTTCCAATATAGAGAAGATATTTATGCACATCCTTTTCAGACCTTTCCAAAGCAGTTCACTGATGATTACCTCTCAACCCACCTCTATGGTCAGGAGGCGAGGAAGGTTTTCATACAACACCCACGGTTCAATATTGAAGTGTTCCTGAAGAGGACAAAGGACGGACGGTCAATCATCCACAGGCACTGGCCTAAAGTTGCAAAGACCTTCAACATGAATGAAAGCTCAATATTTGCCTTCCGCTTCAGCAGTTTTTCAGATGAGATGCATCTGTCTATATACCGTCTATGATGCTAATTTTGAAAGGTTCTACATGTTGCATGTGGAACTTGGTGCTGGTGCAGTTGTGTAATGGGGTAGCTGAGTGCTGAAGCTATATCATGTTGTACTCTAATGTATTTCAATTATGAAATTCTGCTTCCTTAATATGGAAATGAAATATATTATGTGCTTAATATGAATGTCAATTAGATTAATAAATGGATTATTAATAATAGGGCAATTAGCCTGCTAATGGCGAAATAGCCTGCTAATTGGGTTTTGCTATTGCAAATGGTTATTGAAAAGATACCGTGGGCGATGACCTCAGGCAACACACACAGTTTCTAGGAATAAACCGTGTTGGATCAATGAACAATCACACATGACTTTCTCTTGAAAACTGTTTGCGTTAGGCCAGCTTGCGCAAACGTTTACCACATAAAAACTGTGTGTGATGGACAACCTTTGCCACACAGTTTCTTCTACGGATCGTGTGTGATACATTCAATAACGAAAACGATTTAACGGGAAAAATTGTGTGTGATGTACCTGTGAATGGAAACGTTTTCCTTGGAGCGATTGTGTGGGATGTATATACGAACGGAAACGTTTAGCGGGGACTGACTTTGTGGGATGTACTTGCGACCGGAAACAATTTCGCCTGTATAATTGTATTTTTTAGCTCTACTGTACGTATTTCCGTATTTGAGCGCTCGCCGGTCGCACGCGACCTCATTTTGCCGAGCGTGTGTGCTAGGAGGGCATATCCCCGACGGTTTCTGGGTCGTGTGGGAAGGACCCCCCTATCGCCCACACTCACTTGGCGACCGTTCCAAATGTCATCACGGAAAGGGATTAAAAACTGTTTTTTTTAGGACCGACGCGCACTAGTGTTTCCTCCGGCCATGTAACCACGAAGGTTAGCCATAAGTCCAAAGTGTCTCATTGACTCATCAAGATCAAAGTCACTATCATCATCCTCATCATAATATCCATGCTCATCATCATATATCTTGTGAATGATCATTGCCTAGAGAGAGTGATTCATTAGATTTATGACCAAGACAATGTGCATGTTTATGAATTCTAATAACTTAAGAGATGATACTACTAATGACTCCGACATTTGCTTTGACACGCATAAGATCACGGAGCTCAAATAGACAATCATCAAATTTGGGATCACTAGGATCTATTTTCTGAAAAGCAATGGACTTTTGAAGAATTTCATCTAGATTTTTCAAGGAATAGTTTGGAAAGCGCCTCAAGATATTTTCATATGGTATAAGCACATTAAAATGTAGGCAAGCATACAAGCAAGTTTCTAGGCAATCCTCTAATGATAAGATCAATAGTTCTTAGATTGCGAGTCATATCAAGATACTCATCGGGGGTAGGATGCAAAGGATCAATGGGGGGCACATAGGGGCTAGTAATATGCTTTTTCAAATCATATTCATTGAAAATCTCAAGCATCTCATTCTTCCAAGAATTATAGAACTCTCCGTCAAGCATAGGCACTCTACGTCTAATACTCCCAATCGTAGACTCATCCATCTTCCTCTAGTGATTAAACCAAAGCAATGGAGACCAATGCTCTGATACCAATTGAAAGGATCAAGAGAGGGGTCTAGAGGGGGTGATTAGACCCTCAACAAGTAAAGGCGGCAATTTTTAAGTTCTTTAAGTTGAGGTGGAGTTTTAGCACAAGTTTAAGCATTCACAATACATTTCAAGCAAGCATGCCAAGAGTATGAGCAGCGGAAAGAGTAAAGCATGCTAGTTGCAAGAAAGTAAAGGGATGGGATTGGAGTGTGCAAACGCAATGAAGACATGGAGATTTTTGGCATGGTTCCGACAGGTGGTGCTATCGTACATCCATGTTGATGGAGACTTCAACCCACGAAGGGTAACTGCTGCGCGAGTCCACGGAGGGCTCCACCCACGAAGAAGCAACCTTGTCTATCCCACCATGGCCATCGCCCACGAAGGACTTGCCTCACTCGGGTAGATCTTCACGAAGTAGGCGATCTCCTTGCCCTTACAAACTTCTTAGTTCAACTCCACAATCTTGTCAGAGGCTCCCAAGCGACACCTAACCAATCTAGGAGACACCACTCTCCAAATGGTAATAGATGGTGTGTTGATGATGAACTCCTTGCTCTTGTGCTTCAAATGATAGTCTCCCCAACACTCAACTCTCTCACACATATTTGGATATGGTGGAAAGATGATTTAAGTGGAAAGCAACTTGGGGAAGGCTAGAAATCAAGAATCTTGTGGTAGGATTGGAATATCTTGATCTCAACACATGAGTAGGTGGTTCTCTCTCAGAAAATGTATGCTCGAAGTGTAGGCACGTTCTGATGGCTTTCTCTCATATGGAGAAGGGGGTGGAGGGTATATATAGCCTCCACACAAAATCCAACCATTATACACATTTGACCCAACTCGGTCAGACCGAATAGAAGAACTCGGTGAGACCGATTTAGTTCAAAATGTGAACGTTAGGAATCTCGGTGGGACTGACTGGAACAACTTGGTGGGACCAATGTGCTAGGGCTTAGGGAAAACATCAACTCGGTGGCGCCGATTGCATCAACTCGGTGAGACCGAAGTGAAGCAATGAGCAAACAGAGAAAATGTCAAGCAAACTCGGTGGGAGCAATTGCTCATTTTGGTGAGACCGGAATGTTACAAAGAGAAACAGAGAGTTTGCAAGGCCATCTCGGTGAGACCGAGGTCCGTATCGGTGTGACCGCATTGTTAGGGTTTCTTGAAGTGGCTATGTCATATGAACTCGATGGCTCCGGATAGGAAGAATCGTTTGGGCCGAGTTTGACTTTGGGTTTTGGACATATTTGGAAATGAGAAAGTGGTTGAGGGCTTTGGAGCAATATCATTATAAGCACTTTGAGCAAGCAAGCCATTAAGCAACACCTCATCCCCTTTTAATAGTATTGGCTTTCCTATGGACTCTATGTGATCTTGGATCACTAAAAGTAAAATGAAGAGTCTTGAGCTTTGGCCAATGCATGCCCTGGACACCTTGAAGGGGTTCCCCATCCTCTTGTCCTTTCCACACCATAGTTGATTGTTGAACTTGTCTCAAATACGCTATATAAAAGCATTAGTCCAACAAGAGATATGTTGACATTAATTACCAAAACCACCCAGGGAGCACCTGTGCTTTCACATCCCAATGTTGTAGTTGCTCTGTACCATCGTCGGTTTGAGTGTAGGACTGTTGTGTGGTCGTCTGGGTGTAGGACTGCTGCTGGTAGTTGCCGTACTGGATGGGATCCGAGTCTTCCACCTGCCCGTCCTCATAGCCCCCTCCTTCCTCGCTTCCATCATGGATGATGCCGAGCATCTCCCTATCCGCGTCGTACCCTGGCTCCCCCGCTCCAGGCATTGTAGCGGACAACATGCGGGCACCCATCTGCTCCTCGGTCGCCGTCCATGTCCGGACGAGCTACGGCGAAGAATACTTGGAGAAGAGCGGCACCGCGTTAACATCGACGATGTAAGGCACCGTACCGATGGGGGGGTCTGAGCTGCTTGGTGGCGTAGTAGTACGGAGGCTTGTAAGGCTCCGGCCACGACGTCGTTTATATTGTGGGCGTGCCCGTCTGGTGGCGTCCGCCACGACCGCGTCGACCGCCTTGTCCGCCACTACCTCCACGCCCATCGCCATCATCAGGCCCACCGGCGGCCAACCACTTCTTGATCTTCTCCTCCTTTGCAGCCTTCGCTTTGACGCAACGAGTTTGCCACGTCGCCGAGTTGATCTTTCGGGCAAGCGTTATGCTTGGATCCTCTGGCACCTCCACCGACTCCATCTCCTACAGGTTCTCCGACGGTTCCATGCGTTGGCGGCGGAAGGAAGGAGAGGCTGGGAGAAAAGAGCGGGAATTGGGCGGAGAGCGGCGGGGAATGGAAGAAGAGAAGTGGGGGATTTTGGCACGGAAACAGTGCAGGATGCTACAAAAGCGCGGGCTCCGCCTTTTGTGTGGGCCAGGGGGTAGAGAGCGACATTTCTCGTGTCCGGACTCCTGCAAAGCCCCCACCCCGCGTTTATCTCCGGTTTGCGGGAGAAAACACGTTTGGACCGCACCGCGGACCAATACAGGACCGTGTTCTCCGCTAATAAGTGTAGTTGTCTCGTCATACGATGCATATATCTTGCAGCTAAGCGGCCGAGACTCCTCTCCGCTCCTCCTCCGTCGGGGTTGCCTACATCCACGGAAGATGATTTGTGGCATGCGGGTGCAGGGGGCACCGAGTCACTCACACATGTTTTTTTCTTGGCTTTTCATTTTTAATCTTTCATATCTTTTGAACGAAAAGTTTAAGTTAATATTCGTGTTTCTCGTGGCGAGGGCATTCAAATACGATCCATTTTGAAGAGTTTTTAAAGTTCTGTTAAGTTTCAGGCTTTGAAACTTAGTATGAGCAACCGACAACAACTCTAGTACAAAAAAATTCCTTAAATTTTCAACTCTAAAACTTGATATGAGCGACCGATAAAATCGCAAGTTTCAGATGCAAAAATCATAAGTTTCAAAGCTAAAAACTTAAAAGTTACTTTGCCCTCCTGCGGGATCCAACTACTTTACGGATCACGAGGCATTCAGATGGCCGGGAAGGGCTGGGCAGGTGTGTGCCCCTGCAAATTTCCGCTACCTCCACCTCATTGTCGTCCTCTTCATCGGCCTCCGTTGTGGAGCAACCGGGTAAGAAACCCTGCACATCCAGGTGAATTGTTAATCTTATTTGGGGCGGAAGAGTATTTGATTTGTTGCACGTGTTTAGTATGTTGTACGGAAAACCAGAGCTTTCAGTAAGTCTTGACCGAGGTATTTGGTTGTAATTGTGCAAGTACTTGCATTTTTGGTAGGTTGTTGTCTGATTTCGTACTGACCCTTCGACTACGTCTTCATTTTTGTGGTAAATTAACCCTTTGATATGTTTGATGCTTATGTTTGAATTGGCTTGTCGAATGTCAATCTAATTACTTGCAAGAAAAAGGAAAAAAAATCAATCAAAGAAGTAAATGTGTTGTACTAGGGAGGGTGATTTACCTGTCGTGGACCACAAATCATACCACCTCGAGTTAGGAGTATTTTTTTCTAAAAGTTCACATGTAATTGATGGATGGATTATGTTGTGGAGAAATTGGGGATGTTGTTTCTTTTAAAAATGACATAAAGGTGCGCTTCATTAACCTCAAAGCAGTGATAAAGTTTTTTCTTTTGAGTAAAAGAGAGGTCTGTCTCTCTGATTTCATATAAAGAAACCATATGATCTGTTTACAAACTACTTCCTCTGTAAAGAAACAAAGGGAGTACTATTGCACGCCCAAAGTAGATCAAAAGCTAGCATGAACCAGCAGTTTTGAAACCAAGGCTATTACAAACTGGAGGTACGAGGACCAAATCAGTTCACACTAGGATCATACAAGATTCAATAAAGGATGCCAGACAAGAGCTGGAAACCCTCCTCAGAATTTTAAATTGCAATTTAGTCCTGAAAATTGGCACAAACACGGGCCATGCTCACCGTCACCAAAGACGACACCAATTGAAACATGAACTTACCACAACAACACCAACATCTTGATGCTGAAGAAAGATCATATGGACGCCTAGTTTGAACTTTGCTGCCTCTCTATAGGCAGCCAGGTCAGGAGGAAGATCGGAAAAAGAAAGCCACACTTCAATTAGAAGATACAATGGCTGAGCGACGGAGGACGACCATCAACAACCATGACCAAATCCTTTTAAAAAGGAAGGAATCATCGGCGGGCATCATAGCTCCATCATGAGCACCACCTGAGACGAGCACAAGAACGAGTCGACATTTCACAAATGTCACCTCTTAAGCCTTTTTCTTTTTTACGAAAGCACGCCTTAAGTCATTGGCGGGCAGTCCAAAACCCTACTACATGTCAGAGCAACTCCAATGGGGCGACCCATTTCGTCCGCCCACGTCCGTTTGGGTCGGCGCGGACAAAAATGGCGGCCCAATGCGCCGACCCAATCGGACGCGCGTCCGTTTTTCGTCCGCGCGCGACCCATTCCCGGCCCAATTTTGAGCCGGATTTGCGTCGGCGTGGACACGAGACGGACGCGTGCGCGCCTACTCCTCCCTCCGGGCCCGCCTGTCTGTCGGAGCCACCGCCATTTCCCTCCATTACCCACCCCCCCAAAAACACTCCCGCCCGCGCGCGCTCCCGCCCCAGCCAGCCATGGACGACGCCATCGACCTCGCGCCGCCGCCGGCCTCGCCTCCCTCGCCTCGTCCGGCGCCGCCGCGACCAAGCCGAAGAAGCCTCGTACCCCGCACAAGACCGCCGCCGCGACCAAGCCGAAGAAGCCGCTGACGCCCAAACAGCGGGCAAGGGAGTCGGCCAAGAGGAAGGACCGGAGGCACGCCGCGGACGCGAGGGATGAGGCCGCCGCGCAGGCCGCCGTCGTCGCCGCCGCGCAGCGGGAGTTCACCAACGCTCGCGTCGCGGCTGCAACAAGGGAGGCGCTCTACATGCTAGGGGTAAACCCTAGCAAGCACAACCTCGTCCAAGCCGTCGTCGCCGCGGCCAGCACCAGCTCGTCGGCGTTTTCTCAGATGGTGCCGCCAGACTCACCCCGCGCGTCGGTTTGCAACCTGATCCCCGGCTTCCACGTCTACCTGCAGGCCTCCCGCCTCTCCGGGGAGTGCTCGCCGGACGTGAGTGTGGTCGCGCCTTCCACGCCCGTGCCCGCGCCCATCGACCTCAGCGCCACCCCGGTGGTCGGTGGCTCGTCATCCGGCGACTCGAGGAAACGCGCGCGGCAGACGTCGGTGGGCGGGCTCCCGGACACCCGTAACCTGTTCGAGGAAATGCGTCTGCCGTCGACGAGGACTACATGCAGAACCTCATCTTCGAGGGTGGTGCGTCGGGCGCTGGCTACGATCCCGACGAGACACAAAGCCAGGACGGCCGCGGGGCGTTCATGCCGGGTGCTGGCTATGATCCCGATCAGGCGGCCTTCATGCGTGATCAGGTCGGCATCGACCTGGACGGCTTCTCCCTCGACCACGAGTTCCCGGACGACTACGGGCTAGAGGAAGAGGACGAGTGCGACATCGAAGTGGAGTCTTTGTTCGAGGACGAGCTCGCCAACCAAGCCGCCGGTCCTAAGCCGAAGCGCAAGAGCAAGCGCACGAAGGCGTACACAGCTGCCGAGGACAAGCTTCTTTGTGAGTGTTGGCGCGACATCGGACAAGACCCCAAGACGGGCGCCGAGCAAAAGCATTCAACCTTTTGGACTTGTGTCCACCGAGAGTTTCATGAGCGCAAGAAGTTTCCACCTTACCAATTTGTGAGCACGCGCGGGTGGGTCTCCATTTCCAAGCGGTGGAGGGTGATCCAACAAGAATGCAACAAGTTTTGCGCCACCCTTGAGAGCGTCAAGGCTCGCCCCGTGAGCGGCATCGACATGCAAGACATGGTATGATAGCAAGCAAGCCGCCCTCTTTTGTGTCATCAAGATCATCCTTTGCGTGTTCATTTGCATATCACTTGCCCATATGCTTGCATGCAAACATTTTGTAGGCATTTCAAGCTTTGGAGGCATTCAAGGTTCAACACAATGGCAAGTGCTTCAACCTCTCCCATTGTTATCAGGTCATCAAGGACGAGGAGAAGTTCAAGGCGCAATATGCCGCACTCAAGGCACGTGGGGGGAAGAAAGTCGTGGAGTATATTGGGAAGGGCGAGCCGGCACGGCCGCGGGGGAAGACCAACTCCAAGAAGGAGGACAAGTGAGATGCAGCCACCAACGCCTTGATCGCAAGCGTGGACGGCATGATGAATAAGAAGGACTCAAGGGAGGAGGAGCGCCGGCGTTTCAAGGCGGAGCAAATGGATGATTTCATGGAGATCCAAAGGAGGAGGCTTGATCTGGACGCCGAGAAGCAAGCCAAGATGTTCGAGCTCGAGGCGGAGAAGCAAGCCAAGATGCTAGAGATCGAGGCCGCCAACGCAAGACCAAGGCCAAAGAAGTGGCTCTCGCGAGCATGATGACTGGTGTGGAGATCATGAAGGTGGATCTCAACACCGTGTCGCCAAGGAAGGGGTCGTGGTTCGAGAAGATGCAGGCCGACATGCTCAAGTTTGACGACGAGGGCCATCTTTTTTGTATGCCGGCAGGTGTGCCGGCATGACCACGGGAGCCGCGACGGCGTGGTCGAACTCAAGTCCCACCCTTTTTTGTGTGCTGGCATGTGTGCCGGCCGGCTGGCGAGTGCGCCAGCATGAACTGTGGTATTTTCTAAAGCCGGCATTGTATGCCGGCGCTGGCATGGTGTCGGCATGAGACATGGCCGCTGGTATGATCGGCCGCGGGCATTTTTTATTTAAAAGTTGAATGCGGACATGAAATGGGTCGGCGCGTTGGGCGCACTACCGACCCAAATGCAAAACTGGGCGGACGCCGGGTGGGCGGCCGACCCAAACGGACAAAAGGCGGACAAATGCGCCGTCCGTTTGGGTCGACCCGTTGGAGTTGCTCTCAATCCCCTGGAAAAAAACATGCATGTCAATGACGCGAAAAATCATCCAGATTCTTGCTCCAGGTCAAGTTTTTTTTTAACGAAAATGCTGATGGAACAGCTTTTCATTGATAGGGGGGGTTATAGAGAGTTAAGTTACAGCAGCTTTACATGTGCAGTCCTCCACTAGGTGGACATGCCTTCTCCGTTGCTTGAAGTAAGCTTTCCTAGTCTGGTTCTCTTGGTCTGTTGAGGAGGGAGATGGCCTTGCCCCGTCCCGCCCTTTGCCAGACCGCTGCCTCTTCAATGATCCGTTCCACCACAGTCGTCTGCGGCGATGGTTGGTTTCTGAATATCCTTGCGTTGCGTTCGTTCCATATCGACCACCAAACCAGCTGTACGAGTGCGCTCCATGGCTTCTTTGCTGATGCAGTAATGATGCCATTGGACTGCTCGATCCAAAGCACCAGGGAAGTTGTGGTGGTGGAGGGAGCGAGGCCCGGATGAAGGTTGCAGCGAGCAATGATGTCGTCCCAAATTCGGATGGAGACGGGACAGGAAGCTAGCAGGTGCACGACATCCTCCATTGGCCCATTGCATAGAGAGCAAGACGGGTTGTGAGGCCAGCCTTTCCTCGCAAGGACATCGGCCGTGTTGCAACGTCCAAGAAGAGCCAACCATGCAAACAGCTTGCATTTGCCCGATGCATCAGATTTCCAAAGGAACGCAGCCCACGATGGCCGAGTGCAGCCCTCAAACTGAATTTTGTAAGCCGATCTCGCCGTGTACACGCCGTTTGCTGTCCATTTCCACTGAACTCGATCAGGCTCTTGTGTTAAGTGTATATTTTGGATTTCCTCCCACAGTTTCAGGAACTCCCTCATCGCCTGTGCAGAGAGGTTGGCTTTGAGGTGTCGGATCCATCTGTTGTTCTCCAAGGCTTGTGCAACGGTGAGGTTTTTCCTGGTGCAATGCTGAAACAGCGCCAGGAAGGCGTCCTGGAGGTTGATGCCCTTAAACCACGGCTCCTTCCAAAAGAGAATGCGGTCACCCTTGCCCAACTGGAAGTCAATAGATGCGTTGAACAGTGATCTGACCGTAGGGTCGATAGGCAAATCCAGCCCCTGCCATGCCTTGTTGCCGTCGTTCCATGAGAGCCACAACCACCTCATCCGTAGGGCGCGACTTTGGGCTGTCAGGTTGATGACGCCGAGCCCTCCGAAATCCTTTGGCTGACAAACAGTACCCCAGTTGACCAGGCATTTTCCTCCGGCCGCCACGTCACTGCCCTCCTAGAGGAATCCACGACGAACCTTGTCGATCAGCTTAGCCAGCCAAGCAGGTAATATCAAGGCTAGCATTTGGAAGATCGGCATCGCCGAGAGCACGGTCCTGACCAGATCCAGCCGTCCATCAAGGGAAAGAAAGGCAAGCTTCCAGCCCTTCATCCTTGCAATGAGCTTGTCGCAGATCGGCTGTAGGTCATTCTTCTTCAGTTTCTTGTCCGTCAGTGGCATGCCCAGATAGGTGCAAGGAAATTCCTTGATGGGGCAGCCCAAGTCTTGAAGAAGTTCTTGGAGGTCGATCCCGTTGCAGCAGATAGTGGAGACCGAAGATTTTGCAAAATTAGTGTGCAGGCCCGTAGCTTCTCCGAAAAGCTTGAGAATTTGTGTCAGTGCAAGTACCTCCTTGCGGCATGGGTTGATGAACAAGATTGCGTCGTCTGCATACAGAGAAGTCCTGAAGGGCAGTTTTTGGTTGCCGATCGGTCCCAGAATTCCGACCCTCACCGCCTTGTCGATGAGCATAGCAAGGCAGTCCATGACCAGCACGAACAGGAGCGGTGACAGCGGGTCTCCCTGCCTTAGCCCCTTCACCAGATTGATCGGGTCAGATAGATCACCATTGACAAGGATCCTTGTCGAAGAGGAGCTGAGAAGTGCTGACAGACAGTTGGTGAATCCTCTCCCAAACCCTCTTGCAACAAGCAGCTCAAGCAGGAACTCCCATGACACAGTATCAAAGGCGCGTTGAATGTCGAGTTTGAGCATTAGCGTCGGCGTGTTGGCACGTCGGAGGGCTTTGGCCAGCCCGCTGACGTATTAGAAATTGTCATGGATGGCGCGCCCTTTGATAAACGCGTTCTGGCAGGGGCCGACGAGCTCATTCATCCGGTGTTGCAGCCTCGTGGCCATAATCTTGGTGATCAACTTGGCGAAGCTACAGACAAGACTGATCGGCCTGAAGTCTTTTGTGGCCAGGGCCTCTGCATTCTTTGGAAGGAGAATCATAGTAGCCTAGTTGAGCCGGTGGAGGTGTGCCGACGCGTTTGCTTGCACGGCCCGGACAGCCCTTGTCAGATCATCTTTGATTATGGGCCAACACCGCTTATAGAACAAACCGGTAAACCCATCGGGCCCCGGGGCACTGTATCCATCCAACTCCTTGATATTAGCCAGGATTTCTTCCTCCGTGATAGCCTCGTCCATCTCGGCAAGGTTCAGTCTTGTGTATCCTATCCTGGACAGGTTCAGCCTCCTGGAGCGGGGCTCCTTTGATCCGAAAATTGGCTCAAAAAAGGAGTGGAACGCCTTTACTTTTGCGTCTTGGTCTGTGATGATCAGCCCGTCGACCTGTAGCTTGATGATGAAGTTCTTTCTCCCTCTGGCTGATGCTTTTGCTTTGAAGAATTTTGCGCCTGCATCTCCCTCTTTTATGCCCTTCACTCTCGATTTCTCCCGCCAGATGGCTCTGTCAAGCGCTGCATATCCTAGCCGCTGCATCTTCAAGGTGGCACGGAATTGCCTCTCTGCTGCTGTTAAGGGTCTAAGATCCATGACCCGGTCAAACTGCCCAATGATCTCGCTTGTAATGGCCGCTTTCAGCTTGATGTCATTGCAGAATTGGCCTTGCCACCGTTTCAGTGCTTTAGCCGTGGCTGCAAGCCTTCCCGCAAATTGGCCGACCGGATCCCCTGACGTCGGCGCCCCATGCCAAGCACCTTGAACCACCTCATCGAAGTCGTCAAGTTTCACCCAGTGGTTCTTGAATCTGAAAGCTCTGTGCTGACGGAATGCAATCTCACAGTTGAGGAGGAGAGGACAGTGGTCTGAGATGTTTGAGGACAAGGCTTGAAGCATGCAGTTGGGCATTGTCTCCTCCCACTCTCCATTGATGAGAACTCTGTCCAGCTTCACCATCATTGCGTTTGATTGCTCGTTACTCCACGTATATCTACGGCCATGGAGATATAGATCCTTTAGTTGCAGTTCGTTGATGAAGTTTCTGAAGGCAGTGATGCAGCGTCTGTTGATCCTCGGGTTGTTCTTGTCGGCTGCTCCGGTGATGAGGTTGAAATCACCGATCAACGCAAGAGCCGTGCCATTGGGAATACTGCCCTGAATAGTGTCTTTGAGTTCATGAAGGAAGGCAAGCTTCTCCTCCCAGATCTGCGGGCCAAACACCCCAATCACACCCACTGGAGCCCCCTTGGCATCTTTCCCAACAGCCGCCATCGTGTACCCTTGAACTGCAATGGTGGCCATGGAGTAGTGGTCACCTTTCCATGCCACTACGTGTGCTTTTTGGCAGATACACACCCACCTCCCTGCGTCGCAGTATTCCCAATGGCACGGTCCTTGCGTTGTCCAAAACTTGACCTGTGTAGCCGTCTCAGCAACACACTGTGCGAAGCTTGCCTTCCTTCGTGTGGTTTCAATGCAAGGGCCGTGCCATTGGGCATACTGTCCTGAATAGTGTCTTTGAGTTCACGAAGGAAGGCAAGCTTCTCCTCCCAGATCTACACACCCACCTTCTTTGCACAGTGTATCCAAAACTTGACCTGTGTGGCCGTCTCAACAACACACTGTGCGAAGGACAAATCCACTAGGTGTGGTTTTTGGCAGATACACACCCACCTCCCTGCGTCGCCCCGCGGTACGCAGGCCAAAACGCGACGCATAACGCAATTCACGTGGCCTGTGTGGCCGTCTCAGCAGCGCACGCCACCCATGAGCCGGTGAGCGCCGCCTAATTTCTTTCGTGAGGACCAGGTTAACTACACAAACGCTCCGCATGAGTTCACCGTAGCTAACTACCAACCCGGAAACCAGGACTGCGACGCGCCAACCACCGAACAAATAACGCCGCAGTCCACTGCTCTAGCCCCTCCGTCGCGCGCGGGCGCAGCAGAGAAAAGATCCCTCCCTCGACCTTTTCGGCGCCAGTGGATAACCATCGTGCAATCCGGTAATAATTCCAGCACACTACGGCTCTCAAACTAACCTTTCCCCCCCGGTTGGTTGGTGCCTGCGGATGCCGATGACGGAGACGAGTGCGCCACCAAACTCATCCGTCCGAGCTCTCCACATCCGTCCATTGAATACTACTCCTAGTTCCGAAGCTTCGGATATCGCTTTCAGATAGAGAGCGGAGGAGGAGGGAGGGACTCAGAGGAGCAGGGCGCGAGAAATCTTTGCCGTCTGGCCCCCGCTTCCAGTGCCAAGTGCCAACTGCATTGCCTCCCGGGCTGGCGATTGACTTGACCCGCGCCACCGCTTCTCCGCTGATTATAGTTTATCTCGTCGTGCCGGGCGTACAAATCTTGGTCTCAGCTGACTCGGCCTATCCCCTCGTCCCCGCTACTCCACCGATCCTCTTCCCTCTCCCGGAGCAGTGGCCTGCGCTGCGACCTTGGACGCCGAGAGCAGGGTAAGCCCATCCCTGCGGATTGCTGATTAATTTGGGGATGCTGTTGCGCGCGAGAGAATTCCGGGTGTTCGTTTCTTGGGGTTGATTGATTCTGGTTCCGCCGCCGCACCGGCAAGTATAGTCCCGTATCTCCCCACTCCGCCTCGCCTCCGTCTTGTTTCTTTCTTGGCGAGGGTGCGGGATGAAGCCAAGTTCTCCGTGAGTCAGCCCACGAGGTGTTTGGATCTGATCGTGTGAGGCGGTTCGTCGAATGCTCCTAAGTAGTAGTAATTGGCGGTTTTTTAGATGATTATATTTGGTATTTTTGATAGGTCGTTCTCTGATCTCGTTCAGACCTTTCGATATGCCCGATGCTTGTACTACTATGTAGGAACTGGGCCTTCTGCGATTGCCAGTCTCCAGTTTGGCAATGAGGAGGAAATGTGGGGGTGGATAGGGGAGGCTGTGGCTGTTTTAGGGTGTGAAACTTGCCAGTTTTGGATTAGAAAGTCACCCCTCCCTCCTCGAATTAGGAATTCGTCAAAAAGATCACATGTAATTGATGGATGGATCATGTTCTGCAAAAAACACTAGGATTTCTTGATACATGCGTGAAAAGTATCTGCTTTGTTTCCAGCTAGCTGTGTACCCAAGTACTCACATTCTCTTCTGTTCACCAGGAAGTTCAGCCGAGTGTTGAGGAATGGGGCAAAAGGACTCCAAGCCGTCGTATAACTCTGGGAATTCAGCCAACGGGTACAACTCGAGGTATGCAAACACGCCCTCCAGTTACAGCCCGAGGTATGCCTCTTCGGCGGGTAACAACATGCAGCAGCCAGAAGCACAGGCCAGGCTGCAGAGGAAGTATTCCAGGATCGGCGATGACTACCGTTCCGTCAGTCAAGTATGTATTGATGGCCTTTTGTGCCTTAAGTTCTCTTGTTTTCCTTTCCCAATTTTTGATGCATGGTTTTCAACTTGATGTGGCTGAATGGTACTACCATTCATCTTATTCAGTCGTCTCAGGTGGATTTTGGAGTGTAAACTATCTTTGGTAGAGTTAGTTTTATCTATATGAGTATTTCAAGAAGGATAGTGCTTTAAGTATTCAGGTCGAGAAATCAAATTAAATTTTGCATCAGCAAAGGAAGTTATCTCTTGCTCGATATGAGTATTTTCTGCAATGTTGCAACCATTTAAAAAATTCAAGCCACCTGCATTAATCGTGTTCTTTTCAATTGTACTAGCTTCGGGGACATACAGTCTTGTCTTGTATAATTTGCACTTATTTTCGGCAGTGAATGCATTTTTCATGGGCCTTCTTCTTCTACAATGTTACTTACAAGTGTGCAATTACTTACAAATATGAGAAGCCGTACGATAGTGTATACAGATTTTGGTTCTCTTCTAAGTCCTAGCCTGTCATATTCTCAGCATTAATTTGACTGGCATGGCGATTTAATGATATGGTACTGTCCAAGTGTACTTTGTCTGACATTCTATCAATCTTAGTCAGTTTTTGTTTGTATGGTAGGATTCCTAATCCAAGGTTTGATGACGATAAAATAAATTTTCCTGCAGTTAGATTTTACTTCTCCAAAGAAACTGACATCTTCTATAAGATGTGACTGCTATTTACTTTCCAGTGCATTTTCAGTAATAACCTTGATATCTGCAGTCAGACTTGTGGATCATTAAGCTGACAACTATAACAATCAACTAAATTGGGTAGTCCCATCTATTAAGGGCTTTGCTACTTCACCCGCACAAAAGACAAATAACTACAATGCTGATACGGAGCTGCAGTAGTATACTGTTATGTTATGAAATATTATTGGATTTGTATATGCTTAAATGAAATTGGATTCTACCAGCCTATGCATTTTCCTCTAGTACTACAGCCCAGATGACAGTTACAAGAGTCTTCCACATATTCTTCCTTTCCATTGTTGTGTTGTGAACTTAAAACTGAAAGCAACACCTTTTTTACACTGTTACAGGTGACTGAAGCTTTGGCTCAAGCAGGCCTCGAATCTTCAAATCTTATTGTAGGCATTGATTTTACAAAAAGTAATGAATGGACAGGTTAGCAGCTGATCTTTCTGCCTTTTGACTATAGATGCATATTCTTTTTTGCTAATGCTTGCTTTGGGGTCCACTGGTGCCTATTATTTATTAATAGGTACTGCTTAGTAGAATACTAGTTAGTTGCCCATATAGTTTGTGGTTTTGCTATTGAAAAAAAACATTTGGTATGTGATGTCAATGGTATTCCAACTTCTATTATAAAACTTTTGTCAGGCGAAGCCACATTATGCACATGAATTTCTTTAGATGAAAGGCAAGCAATGAAAACATTTCTGCGTTTGTATTGTAGAAAGAATGCCCCCCCCCCCCCTGTTGCATCTTATATTGATAATCATCTATGTCAGATCATAGTATTTTCATTTAACTTGCTATAATTTTCCATTTAGGTAAAAAAAAATATGACTGCTGCTGTCTACATGATATTGGAAACATTCCAAACCCTTGCCTCTATATGTGACAATCATCTATATCATATCATAGCATTTTCCTTTAACTTGCCGTGTTTTTCCATTTAGGTAAAATTTCCTATAACCGCCGCTGTCTACATGATATTGGAAACACTCCAAACCCATATGAGCAAGCCATATCTATTATTGGAAGGACACTTTCAGCTTTTGATGAAGACAATTTGATTCCCTGCTTTGGATTTGGTGATGGTAAGCTTAAGGTTCCAATTTTCTTTTTCATTGACCACTTCATGGATTTTCAACAAAATGTCTAAATGAATGTATTGAATATAATGTTTCCTTTCCCTGCTGGCAGCATCAACTCATGACCAGGAGGTATTCAGCTTTTATCCAGAGAACCAACCATGCAATGGATTTGAAGAGGCATTGGAAAGATACAGAGAAATTGTTCCAACTCTTCGATTAGCTGGTTTGTTTAAGTAATCACTTAATGTAGATTTCATAAAAGTGAAGAGAGGAACAAAATTGCTACCAGAAATAGCTAAGAGTTCCCACAAAAAAAGATGTACGGAAATAATCTGGATTTAACTTGCACAGGACCAACATCTTTCGCTCCAATAATTGAGACAGCAATTGGGATTGCAGACAGCACCGGTGGTCAATATCATGTTCTTCTGATAATTGCTGATGGACAGGTGCACCACAGTTTCACCAAGTTGTGCTTCTTTATAGCCATTAAATGATGGTGACTCTTGCATGTCTTGCTTGTATAACCAGTTTTCACTCTGGCTAAAATTTCTGCTGATAGGTTACTCGAAGTGTGGATACACAGTCTGGGCAGTTAAGTCCGCAGGAGCGGGATACCATTGATGCTATAGTGAAAGCTAGGTACTTGATTCAGGGTTTTAAAGTAACACCTTTATATTCTACCAAGTCAATCCTCCTAAACAAATTGCACACAATAACATCTATTTTGAAAATATTCCAGCCACTTTCCCTTGTCTATTGTTCTTGTTGGGGTCGGTGATGGACCATGGGATATGATGCATAAGTTTGACGACAACATACCTGCTCGGTCATTCGACAATTTCCAGGTGATTGCCATACAAATTACATCCAACCTTTAGCTGTTTTTCTGGTTCTCAATAACTAAGACGTGAAAGAATACTTAATTTCATGCAGTTTGTGAATTTCACGGAAATTATGTCAAAGAGCATAGCAGCTGATAGAAAAGAGGCTGAATTTGCGTTGTCAGCATTGATGGAAATCCCTACGCAGTACAAAGCAACACTTGATCTCCAACTCCTTGGGTATTCTATGTTTTTTCAACCTCAGAGTCAAGTAGAACAATGCTTTGTGCTTGCAGAGACTATATTGCCATCTGACCACTTTCTTCGATTCTTCCTCTGTTTCAGCCGTCGCCAAGGAATACCTCCAAGAGTTCCTCTGCCTCCACCAACAAGGACTCCTTATTCACGGTCTACTAGCTTTGACCAACAGTCTGGTGTTTATTCACGGTCTAGTAGCTTTGGTCAACAAACAAGTGGGTTTCAGCAATCAGACAGTTTCAAACAGCGACAGCATGGAGCTACAAGGAGGCCTGACAGTTATTCATCAGAAAGTTCACAGCCTGCGGCTTCAAGGATACCGGACACTTATGCATCAGAAAGTTCAGAAAGCACACTTGTACGTATCTTTTCGTGTTTACACTGTATTCCCACCATTTCATACCCATATATGAATAAATAAAACTGTGTAGTAAAAATTAACTTTATCTAGACCGCCAAAAAAGCCTGATGGAATCTTTTTAACCAATACTCTTGCACGTTCAGACCTGCCGATGCTAAGTGTTTCGGAGGTCTGTGAAAACAGCAAATAGAAGTTAAAAAAATTCTCAAATAATTTCCACTACTAAGGACAGTATGTTTAACATCCATGCAAAAGTTTAACTTCAAAGTCGAAATACCTTGCAAGATATAAAAAAGACAGATACTTATTGCAAAGTATTTTGAATTTGAAGTTGATTTACATGAACTTACCCGTCTGTAGTAGCCTCTTTTTTTAACTTTTTTTCAAGCTGACGCAGCACATCGTCACGGAGTTTGTGTATTTTCATTGGATATGCCCCTGAACTTCAGTGCTTGGAATACTATTTCAGACAACACTGCTAGTTAAATTTGGTTTATCCTCGGTTCACTTCTGCCTGTAAAATATTTATTATCTTTTCCAAATGTACACTGTAGCTTGCTATTGTACTTTGACACATACACTTGCATATTGTGGCCACATGCAGATCGTTCCTCTTCCGAATGCTAAGTTTGTGTATACTGACAAAGTTTGTGCTAACTGCCAGACCCTCTAATTTTAGTGGAATATGAACTAAGCCTGCATTTTTGTGCATGCAGTCATGCGCCATATGTATGGATAAATCAAAGGATCTTGCATTTGGATGTGGACATCAGGTTCGAAAATATTCCCTTACTTTCCTGTTTCCTCTGAACATTTATTCACAATTCTTGTTGTATATACTAATTGCTAACACACATAATTCAGACTTGCTATGACTGTGGGAAAAATTTGGTGCGCTGCCCTATGTGCCAGCAGCACATAACCACCAGGATCAGGCTGTACTGATTAAAAGCTGATCTCCTGATGCTTTTGAAGCCTATGGCGTTGCCAATACTGAAGAAGCTCGGTGGAAAATGTTCAGAATCCGCATAAATTTTAGTGTTCTTACTGCAGTTGGAGTGTCTTCAATTAGCTGGTGATTTAAGGCCCTGTTGGAATGAAGGGTTTATTCTCCACCCCTTAAGGGAAATGTGGATTGAACTGTTTCGGTAAAATTTCTGTGTTCCAAAAGGGCACTGAAGAATGTTCCCTGGAAAATAATGTACATATTGCTGTCTTTTCTTTCTCTTGTAAATAAAATGAACAGTAGAGAAATTTCAGGATGAACCAACTAGGAAGACATTTGCGTTGTATATTAATTAAAACCTATTATAATTGTTGAATATTCAATTTTGTACTCATTTATTTCAGTATATTTTTTGCGTGTATAATGTAAATACGACGAACACCCGAATATTTGAGGATGGACCAATCAATCTTGTCTGTGCTGAGCTGATCATACATCTTATCAGTACTACTGATACTCATAGTATTACTGATACTCATTTTTTCCATGAAACAAGCTCAAACATATAAAAGTGTTGCACTCACTTTCATATACCATCAGTAGTTCTGGTTAAATAAGAGCAAATTTGAGGGAGAGAGAATTTGAAGTACATGGTAGCAAGGAAGAGCATATATATATCTGCATGAACGTACGAATCTCGGCGCTGTGCGGCGCCTTGTGCACACACACGGGTTGCACCGAGGTCTTAGGTCCGGGAAAGATTTGGATTACTCCTATGAAAGTCGGTGCAACCACTGAACCACATAGAAGGGAATACCACATATGACACTTTCTTCAAGTTCACCATGACATTCGAGATGCGAATACTCACGTAGATCTTCAAAGAAGAGATCTCATTGAGGAGTGGTGGACATGGAATGGGCAACAAGACCACTAGTTCCACCTCTATGTTTCATGTCATGTGTGTTGAACTTTGTTTTATGTTTGATGAACATGTCTGTTGAATTTGAGCTTGTGGATCGATGAACTATGTAATTAAGCACTAGTATTTGTGTTTTATTTGCTTTGGATTAATTTGAAATGAGTTTGATATTATCCTTTTGGATTTATTTTGTTGAACACGCTTTAAAATGTTGGATAGTTGAAGAAGGCCAAAATTTTAGGGCACCAGTTTTGCATCATCTGTTACGACAGAAAAATATTTTTGGTGTCCAAAAACCTTTTCTCTCCTGCCCTAAAACTATTTTTAGGCATTAACTTTTACATCACCTGTTGGAGATGCTCTAAGGAGGAGGAGAGAGAGAATTCAGCCTAGATCATCCATGCAGGCTTGTTCCAAACAAAAGGTACTCCCTCTGTCTCAAAATATACTGTATATTAGTTTTGTCCTAAGTAAAACTTTATAAACTTTGACAAAAGAAATGTCAACATCCACAACACCATTTGCCTCCGTCCCAAAAATTATCAAGTTCACATCATATATACATTTGGTATTTTAAATATTCATATTTTCATGTAGTTGGTCTTTGAACAATACTATTATGCATTAGATTTTGGGATGGATCGAGTGCATACTTTTCCTGAAAGTAAACGAATTTCTTGTTTACCCACTAAACCAAATCCTCATTAAATATTTAATCATGTTTATTATGATTTTTTAAAATTCGCTATCTTGTAGTACAAGTTTGCAAAGATTCTAATCATACAAAATATTATCTCTCCTGTGGAGATGACCGAGCAATTACTAATCCATCTGTCTCTGTCTTTCATCATTTTACAAAGCTTCGGATATTTGCCTCCACTGCCAACTGCATTGCCTCAGGCGATTGACTTGACTTGGCCACCATTTGTCCCTAATTATTATGTACTTATTTGCCTCGTCGTGCGGTGCATATATGATATATCTCGCAGCTAAGCGGCTGCTCCTCTACTCCTCCTTGTCGTCGGGCTGTTGCCGTGGAGCGGAGACCTGCGTTTTGATACATAGAGCAGAGTAAGAAGCCTTACCCATGGTTGTTGTGCTCATCTTGAAGTGGGGAGAGGGAGATGATGGTTTGTTGGGGTTAATTATGGGTTCTGCTTCTGCTCCAGCAAGTCTAATCTGGCCTCTGCCCTCTCTGCTCTCGTCCCTTTCTTGTTACTCACCCGTTGGCGTTTTAGGTAGGTCGTTGTCTGATCTCGTTCTGTCCCTTCGAGCTTTCTTAATGAAAAGGGTAGAGGGCCCTCCGATCCATATTATTTGTCGTTTATTTATTACAAATTTGTACTAGATTAGCGACAATTAATATGGATCGGAGGGAGTATTTTTTGTTTTGAAACGTATTGTAAATTTCTTTGTCATCGGCTTTTCGTGTTAGAGGCCTTGGGGCCACACTTTCTTGGCGTGGCTTCGTGTTTGTGGCCGAAAATCTCATTTATCTTGGTGGTCCGCTTTTTGGTTAACTTCTATGATTTTCTTCTAAGTTGATGCTACAGTAATATTAATCTAAAACTGTTACTCCCTCCGTTCCTAAATATTTTTCTTTCTATAGATTTCAACAAGTGACTACATACGGAGCAAAACTAGTGAATCTACACTCTAAAGTATGTCTATATACATCAGTATGTGGTAGTCCATTTGAAATCTGTAAAAAGACAAATATTTAGGAACGGAGAAAGTTTGTGTATGGTTTAGCAGTTTATATTATGCTCTCTTCCTGCCGTGACAAAGTTCGGCCATGATTATCATGATCATATCATGTTGTATTCCTTATGAATTGGGTGATTCAATTGAGAGCTGGTGATTTTTCCACCATAGTAAGTTACCGGTAAGCATTTCCATAAGAATATCACCTATATCGATTCCACTAGCATCACATTTTATTTCAGAAGTTTTCATGAAATCTAGTAAAGCAAGTAAACTGATGTATGCACGAAAACCACATGTCTTGTTTCCAACTAGTTAGTGTAGAGAAGTACTTACTGATCATTTCATGATTTTCATCCATTCACCAGGAAGTTCAGTAGTTGAGGAATGGAGAAAAAGGCCCCCAAACCTTCATACAACTCTGCTTATGGTTACGGGAATTCATCAACAAGGTCTAACTCGAGATATGCAACTGCACCCCTGGGTTTGAGCCCGTGGTATGCCTCTTCTGCGGGCAACAATGTGCAGCAGCCAGAAGCACAAGCCACTCTGCAGAGGAAGTACTCCAGGATTGGTGACGACTACCGCACTGTGGCTCAAGTATGTATTGATGGCCTCCCCTGGCTCTCTAATTTTCATTCCCAACTTTTGATGAATGGTTTTCATCTAGATGTAGCTGAATGATACCATTCATCTTATTTAGTCATCTTATGTAAAATTTTGAATGCAAAGTATATTTAATAGGAATATTTTTATCTATAGGGGTTTCAACAAGTATAGAAACCATAATAGATTTTCATCAGCAAAGGAAGTTATCTCTTACTAGCTATAATTATTGCTCTTCCAACCATTTCAAAATTTTAGGTCACCCGCACTGCCATGTTCACCTTCATTGTGCTGGCTTTGGTTTCATTAAGTCTTATGAGTGTATAAGTTGTACATCTCCGGTGAATGCATTTCTGATGGGCCTTCTTCTTTTACAGTCAGGACTTACTTGATACTTCCTCCGTCCGGAATTACTTGTCGCTCAAACATATTAATTACTAATTCACTGAGTGGTCAATGGTCCTAATACCTAGTTAAAATATGAGAAGCAGTACACCTTAGTTTATATAGATTTTAGTTTTCTCCCACATCCTAGCCTATCATATTCTCAGCATTTATTTGAGTGACCAGATGATTTAATTATACAGTATGATACTAAGTGTACTTAGTTTGACAAAATGTATAAATCTTAGTCTCTTCGTATGGTGTTGTGATGATAAACTATTTTTCCTTGCATTTGCATTATATTTTTCCAAAGAAACTGCCATCTTCTATAAGATGTAACACTATTTACTTTTCCTTGCATTTTCAATACAGACCGTGGTGTCTGCAATCAGGCTTATGAACTAGTTAAGCTGATGGCTATAACAATCAAACATTTAAATCGGACATCAATTCATATTCTGCTACTACACCTGCATGAAACATAATTACTTAAAGTATTCAGATGGTGCTGTGGTAGTGTACTGTCATGTCATCAAACATCATTTCAGTTTTTTTGTAACTTAAATGACACTGCCTTTCTATCAATACATGATTTTTCCTCAGTTCCCTTCATTTATTGTGAACTTAAGACTGAAATTGTACCTTATCTATTGCAGGTGACTGAAGCTTTGGCACAAGCCGGTCTTGAATCTTCAAACCTTATTGTAGGCATTGATTTTACGAAAAGTAACCAATGGACAGGTTACAGACTCACAGTTGATCTTTCCACCTTTTGACTTTGGGTGCATATTTATGGTTTTTATGCTTTGCTTTTCTGGTGCACTGGTATAGCTATTGTTTACTACAGTTAGCTGGATGCTAGTTTGTTTCCCATATAATTTGTGATTTATTGTTAGTGAAGAAAGCCGTTTGGTCAATGGCTTCCCAACCTGTCTATTGTAAAGCTTTTTTCAGGGGAAACCATGATATGCTAAGAAGTTTCGTTAGTTAAGGAGAGCTAGCAACGAGGACATTGTACTTTAAGGATGAATGCACCCCATGTTGCTTCTGTATCCCATAATAATCTATATTAGACAATAACATTTTTTATTGAACTTGTTAAGCTTTTTTCATGTTACAGGAAAAAATTCCTATAATCGGCGTTGTCTGCATGATATTGGAAGAACTCCAAACCCATATGAGCAAGCCATATCTATTATTGGAAGGACGCTCTCGGATTTTGATGAAGACAATTTGATTCCCTGCTTTGGATTTGGTGATGGTAAGCTTATGGTTAGTTTTCTTTTAAATTGCTCACTTGGTGTGTTTCCAATAGAAAGTGTAAAGGAATGGTATTGAATAAGAGCATCTCCAACAGCATCCCTATAATTTGGTGACCCAAAACCAGTTTTAGGTGTGGAGAGAGAAGTTTTTGGGTCACCAGAAATTTGTATGCTTTTCCGGCAGCCCTATAACTGGTGCCCTATAATTTGAGAACAACATGAAACAAGACGATCGGACGGCAGGGGGGCGGGAGGCGGATCCGACGGCGGGGAAGTGCGGGGACGGCGACATGACGCTCGGGGATGGCGGCATGGGCGGATCCGATGGTGTGGAGCGCGGTGGGACGGCTGGAATTGGGCGGGACCGGCTGGCACTGGCACGAGCTCGGTGACGGTCGTGGGGGTCTCGGCAGTGGCCCCCAAGCGGCGGAGCTCGGGGCGGCCATGGAAGTGCGCGGCAGTTGGGTTCCCACCACTGCGTTTTTAGGGCAGCTACTAGTGCTGATGCAAATTTGCATCACTTGTAGCAATTTTTGCATCATGACCTTAAAATTTTGCATCACCATATAGCTATAGGGCTGTTGTTGGAGGCGATTTTTTTATTCCAAAAGGCAATTTTTTGCACCACAACTGCATATTTAGGGTTGCTGTTGGAGATGCTCTAATGCTTCCCTTCCCTGCTGGCAGCGTCAACTCATGACAAGGACGTATTCAGCTTTTATCCAGAGAACCGCCCTTGCACTGGATTTGAAGAGGCATTAGAAAGATACAGACAAATCGTTCCAACCCTTCGATTATCTGGTTTGTTTAAATAAACATTTAATGTAGATAGATTTGGTCTTCCTTTATTTTCATAAAAGTGAGTTCCCACACCAAAAAGATGTACTGAAATAATCTGGATGTAAACTTGCACAGGACCAACATCTTTCGCTCCAATAATCGAGACGGCAATTGGGATCGTGGACAGCACTGGTGGCCAATATCATGTTCTTCTGATAATTGCTGATGGACAGGTGCACCACAGTTTTACCAAGTTGTGTTTTTCTGAGTGGCATCCTCTTTATAACCATTAAATGGTGGTCAGAAGAAATTCTTGCAGAGTCTTAGTTGTATACTATATCCAATTTTCACTCCGGCTAAAAGTTCTGCTGATAGGTTACTCGAAATGTGGATACACAGTCTGGGCAGTTAAGCCCACAGGAGTGGGACACCATTAACGCTATAGTGAAAGCTAGGTATCTGATTCAGAACTTTTAAGTAACACCTTGATAAGTCAAACCTCCTGAACAAATTGCACACAATAATATCTGTTTTGAACCAGCCACTTTCCCTTGTCTATTGTTCTTGTTGGGGTCGGTGATGGACCATGGGATATGATGCATAAGTTTGATGACAACATACCTGCTCGGTCATTCGACAATTTCCAGGTACAAATTACATCTAACCTTTAGCTGTTTTTCTGGTTCGCAATAACTGAAACATGAAAGAATACTTGATTTCATGCAGTTTGTGAATTTTACGGAAATCATGTCAAAGAGCATAGCAGCTGATAGAAAAGAGGCTGAATTTGCGTTGTCAGCATTGATGGAAATCCCTACGCAGTACAAAGCAACACTTGATCTCCAACTCCTTGGGTATTCTATGCTTTTTCAACCTCACTGAGTCAAGTAGAACAATGCTTTGTGCTTGCAGAGACAATATTGCCATCTGACCACTTTCTTCGATTCTTCCTCTGTTTCAGCCGTCGCCAAGGAATACCTCCAAGAGTTCCTCTGCCTCCACCAGCAAGGACTGCTTATTCACGGTCTGCTAGCTTTGACCAACAGGCTGGTGTTTATTCACGGTCTAGTGGCTTTGGCCAACAAACAAGTGGGTTTCAGCAATCAGACAGTTTCAAACAGCGACAGCATGGAGCTACAAGGAGGCCCGACAGTTATTCATCGGAAAGTTCACAGCCTGCGGTTACAAGGACACCCGACACTTATGCATCAGAAAGCACATTTGTACGTATCCTTTTGTGTTTACACCGTATTCCCACCATTTCATACCCAGTTATGAATAAATCAAACTGTGCACTAAACCAACTTTATCTACACCGCCAAAAAAACGTGATAGAATCTTTGTTAACCAATACTTTTGGATGTTCAGACTTGCCGATGCTAAGGGTTATACAGGGGAACTATTAGGTGAAAATGCACTATGCTGTGCAAATAGCGTTTACAAGTTCCAAAAATTCCCAAATAAAATTCATCATCAAAGTCGAAATACTTTGCAAGATACAAAAAAGGCAGATGCTTATCACCAAGTATTTTGAATGTGAAGTTGAATTTTTTACATGAACATACCCTTCTGTAGTAGCCTCTTTTTTTAGAATTTTTTTAAGCAGTCACAGCACACTGTCATAGAATTTGTGTATTTTTATTGGATATGCCCCTGGAACTTCAGTGATTGGAAATCCTATTTCAGACAACACTGCTAGTTAAATTTGGTTTATCCTCGGTTCACTTCTGCCTGTAAAGTATTTATGCTCTTTTTCAAATATAATACACTTTAGCTTGCTATTGTACTTTGACACATACACTTGCATCCTGTGCCTACATGCAGATCATGAAATAGTGTTCCTCTTCCTAATGCTGACAAAGGTTTTTTTTTTTGCGAATATAATGCTGACAAAGTTTGTGCTAACTGCAAGACCCTCTAATTTTAGTGGAACAGGAACTAAGCCTTTGCAATTTTTGTGCTTGCAGTCATGCGCCATATGTATGGATAAATCAAAGGATCTTGCATTTGGATGTGGACATCAGGTGCAGAAAATATCCCCTTACTTTCCTCTGAACATTTATTCACAATTCTTGTTGTATATAGTAATTGCTAACACGCGTAATTTAGACTTGCTATGACTGCGGGGAAAAATTGGTGCGCTGCCCTATGTGCCAGAAGCACATAACCACCAGGATCAGGCTGTACTGATCAAAAACCAACCTCCTAAAGCTTTTGAAGCCTATGACGCTGTCAATACTGAAGAAGTTCGGTGCAGAATGTTCAGAATCCGCATAAATTTTACTTGTTGTCCATAAATTTAAGCGTTCTTACTGCAGTTGGAGTGTCTTCAATTAGCTGGTGATTTAAGGCCTGTTGGAATGCAGGGTTTATTCTCCATTTCCCGCAAGGGGAATGTGGATCGATCCGTTTCGGTAAAATTTCTCTGTTCCAAAAGGGCTCTTACTGTCCATACAAACCATTGAAGAATATTCTGTGAAAATAATGTACATATTGCTTTCCTTTCTTTCTCTTCTAAATAAAATGAACAGTAGAGAAATATCAGGATTAACCCATTAGGAAGACATTTGCATTGTATATTAATAAAAACCTGTTATAATTGTTGAATATTCAGTTTCGCACTCATTTTTTAATTATATTTACACCAGAATATTTGAGGATGAACCAACCAATCTTATCTCTGTTCAGCTGAGCATACATGCTATCTGATATTCAATTTTTCTCATGAATCAAGCTCAAACATATACTAAAAGCGTTGCATTCACACTTTCATATATACCACTTATATATCATCAGTAGTTCTGGTTAAATAGGAGAAGGGGAAGGGAGAGAGAATTTAAGTACACGGCAGAAAAGGAAGAGCATATATATCTGCATGCACGCACGAATCTTGGCGCAATCCATGTGCCGCGCCGTGCGCACGCACACACGGGTTGCACCGAGGTCCTAGGTCCGGGAATGGCGCGGGAGCGACGGTGCCTTAGTACTTGTACCCCGCGACGTGTAAGCTCTCGGACGCGGCGGCGTCCCCGCCGGCGGCGGCGCCGCCGTACTTGCCGAGCGTGGCCTCGGAGTTGCCCTTGCACCGGGCGAGGAAGGTGGCCTGCGCGTCGGCGACGTTCTCCTTCTTGCCGGCCCACTTCTTGATGGTGCTCTGCTGCAACGCCCGGCCGAAGGAGAAGGTGAGCGTCCAGGGCTTGAGCACCACCAGCTTGTTCATGGCGTCCAGGTTCTGCGTCGCCTGCTCCTCGCTCTGCCCGCCCGACAGGAACACCACCCCGGGCACCGCCGGCGGCACCGTGCGCCGCAGCGCCGCCACCGTGTACTCCGCTATCACCTCCGCGCCAACCTATGCACACGACCATTCACAGCACGATCAGCCATGCAAACGAAGACCATGAAGATCATACATAACTCTGAAGGAAGTAGGGAGAGGGAGGGACGTGCCTTGGGGCTGTCGGAGCCGGGGGTGACCATGTTGGGCTTGAGGAGGGTGCCCTCGAGGAGGACCTTGTGGTCGTTGAGCGACTTGTAGACGGCGGCGAGGACGCGCTCGGTGGCGGCGGCGCAGGCCTTGATGTCGTGCGGCCCGTCGGTGAGGATCTCGGGCTCCACGATGGGGACCAGCCCGTTCTCCTGGCAGATGAGCGCGTACCGCGCCAGCCCCTCGGCGTTCTGCTTCACGGCGAGCTCGGACGGCTCGGCGCCGGGCCCGATCTTGAGCACGGCGCGCCACTTGGCGAAGCGCGCGCCGGCCTCGTAGTACTTGGCGCAGCGCGCGCCCAGGGAGTCGAGGCCCTGGGTGGTGGTCTCGCCGACGGTGCCGGCGATGTCCACGGTGCCCTTGTCCACCTTGATGCCCGGGATGACGTTGCCGGCCTTGAGGATGTCGACGAACGGGGTGCCGTCGGCGGCCGTCTGGTAGAGCGTCTCCTCGAAGAGGATGACGCCGGAGAGGTACTCGAGCGCGCCGGGCGCCGTGAAGAGCATCTCCCGCAGCGCCTGGCGGTTGGACTCCACGTTCTCCACGTTGATGCTGGCCAGCCGCTTCCCGATGGTGCCCGTCGACTCGTCCGCCGCCAGGATCCCCTTCCCCGGCGTCGCGATGTACTTGGCCGTCTTGATCAGCTCATCTGCACATTTCGCGACGTAAAAAACCATCAGCAAGCTGCACCACGAGCGCATGAAAAGCATACAGATATGCCAAACACAAGGCAAGAACCTGCGTATTTCCCGACGAAGGCAGACATGGCGGCGGCGACCGTGTCGGTCAGGAGGCTCCGGGACCGGCGGCTGCAAAATCCAAACGCTCGGCTGCTGTGCTCGCGCTTTTTGTGAGGTGGCTGTGCGAGCTATCTCTCTCGCCTTATAAACCCCGGACGGGCGGAGGATATACCGAACGGCCGAGGGGGATCTGTGATGCACGGGCCACTGGCTCGCGCGGCGCCGGTCACTCGTTGGGGGTCGGGGGGATAGGGGGGGCGAGCCGCGCCACCCAAACCCACCTCCGCCTGCTGGCCAGACAAAATACTAGGAATACAATTTTCGCAGCTAAGAACACATACATGTAGACACCATGGAAGGTCGATCCAAATAAAAACTGAACAAGTGGTTGTGGTGGTGATGTGGACTCTATCCATGCAGGGTGAACGTAGGGCTGGCCGGATTTCTTACACGACACGAATGTATCATCAGATGGTGGAGCATACATATATGTATTTCATTTCCCCGCTCTGCCGTGGGGATATGTGAGCTGTGGTCCAGTGTAGAGTGAGAGAGTGAGGTGCCACCACGATGTGTAATGTTGTAAGCCCACAACAATGTTTTCAGTATTTTCTGAGGCATCGCAATTTGGAAGATATTTAAATTGGATCTTTTGATGCAGTCCAGGGCTTTGGTGTACCATCGCCCAATTTTCGGTAAGTCGTGATGCATGGCCGTTCTTAGTTGGCGGAGCGATTTGTCTGGTTAATTCCGTTAACAAACGGAGACCTCAGCCTGCTAACTAGCTATACAGAGCCATCCCTCCGCAGCTAGCTTCTTAGAGGGACTATCGCCGTTTAGGCGACGGAAGTTTGAGGCAATAAGGGTAATGTCATGTAACCAAGGCAATACACGATACAAGATCGAATAGAAGGCATCATACCACAACATTCCTAAATTCACAAACTATCTCTCTGTTTGTTAAATTTCGATTCCACACGTCTCCATAAAGAACAAATCATCTCATCGAGCAGAGTTTCCATGGAATCAGTAATACTATCGGTAAGTTGGACATGCATGTATATCTGTGAACACAAGCTCCAAGGTCATCTTTGACACACTCTCTCCATGTCAAAGCAAAAGCCAAAAAATGTTACTGAGCTGAAACACAGGCTGAGACAGATGGGTGAGAGCAACTAACGGGTGAGCTCATCGCCCGAAGCATCTCAACACTGAGGCCACAAGGGTAGATGACAGAAACTTCATTCCAGCAGATCCACCAGGGAAGTATGAGATGGCATAGTATACTAGCGCAAGGATCTGAAAATAGAAGAGTTTTGTTAGCTCGAAGTTGATAGAAGTGATCGAATGCTCGGTACACAACTGCCACCAGAACAACGATGCCACAAACTGCAACTTTAAGGGGTTTGATGACCTATTCACATGCTACAAATTCACAGTTCTCTTCAAAGTTGTTCCTGTTGCTAGCATCCAGAGAAGGGCACAATAACAGCACAAGAGATTGTGGGAGAAATTCTCACCTGAAGACAAGAGAAGAGAACAGAAAGTATGTAGCTATGGAGCACCATTGACACATAGATGGTAGCAAACATGCTGCCAACAAATCCAATGGTGAAAGGTAACCTCTGGAAAAAATTAAAACACCTTCAGAAAATGTACCAAAAACATATTTATTTTCGAAATATAACAAAAGTTAAATATATAGAATATAAGATATGAACTAATTAAATCAACAACCCAGTAACTTCCTATAAACTGTTGGAATAAAAAAAGTATGACATATGGGAATAAATAAAACCCAAAATGTGCATATTATTTTGTGAAAAGAAAGTATGTTATCATCTAAAAACACATCAATTTTAAAACAAAGAATATATTCAGTTATTCACTAAGCACGCCTTTGACATGGAACAATAAAAAACAATGCACATTCGATCTTCTGTAGAAAAGCGCTCAACCATTGGTAGAAAATCATTGACAATGCATTTTTCAGGTTGATGTTTCACAACTGGATGCTCACTTGATAACATCAAATTATCAATGCCTCAAGAACATGCTATGTTACTGTACAAATTTGACCATGTATTTTTCCTTTTCTTTTTTACTTTCTTCAAAGCAGAGGAATTGTTTGATCATTACTAGAAAAATACAAGTACAAAATGCTCTCCCAGCAAAATGTTTACAATACACACTATATACCTTAACCAATATCTTCAAGGAGAGAATTGGATGGAAACAATCTAACATGTGCAGTTTGTGGTAAAATAGAAATTATCAAAAGACAGAAGAAAACAGCACAAGTTTTGTTGAACAGTGATTCCCAGGAATGGTGCTTATTTAAGGACAAGGAAAATGAATTGATACCTCTCTGGAAATCATATGATAGAGCTGATTCTTGGGCCCTTTCAATGCAAAGAAAGATCCAATGATGAAGGCACATCCCATCGTGAAACAGATTGCAAACTTTTGAGGCATTATTACCATGACTGGCAGGAATATTGTGAACGCGATGAAAACTAGGAAAATGCCACTGGCAAGAAAAAGACCGAAATACATGAGAGATTTGCCAGATGGAACACTGCTTGTTGAGGACTGGAAGCTGCCAGGGAACCCTCTAACTCCTTTAGATACCCTGGAGAAAATAGAATGGCAAGGCAATCAGCATTCAGCAAAAACTAAACAGTTAAAAGAAAGGTTAACTAGAGGTTTGGTCAATGCCATCTTCTATGATTGTTCCTCTAGTTAATCTTGAAGAGCTGTTGTGATGTTTAGCTTTTCAAATTGCTTTAGAGCTAACAATTAACAAATGTCTTTCATATGTATGACTCTAAGCAGCTCGCCATTACAAAATGAATCACGATGGTGACTTGCCAAAACATAGATTCCTTGATTGTCTATACCTAAGAAGCGACTAATTCAGCCCAACACCTTGCTCCTGACTAACGATCCTCAATCACGATTTGAGATAACCAGAAGAAGTACAGTGCTGGCTAAGATTGATCTAATTGGCCAATGCTAAGAAGCTATTTTACAATAGTAGCTCTGGAGTAAAAGCCTGCGCAAATTCTTCTTTTCGCATGTAACCAAAAAGAAACAGCACCGAAGCAATCTCGATCCACATGGAGGCGATCCGGGAAGCGCTAAGCTACTAGCAATTTATTCATGGCACCGGTAGTTAAGCTTAGCTGGGGAGAATCCACCGCATCCCGATTCACTCGCGCAAACCCTAGGAGGAGGCGGAGTGACGACGAGAGGGGGGGTTGCTTACACGCCGAAGGTGCCGGTGACGCGGTCGTTGGCGGAGCGGACGGCGGCCTCGATGTCGATCCCGAATCCTCCGCCGACATCCTCCTCCGCGGAGCGGGCGGCGGCGTAGGAGTTCCATTCCGCGAGCAGAGACGGCGGCGGCTGCGAAGACGCCGCCGACGAGGAGGGCGAGGGCCCAGAGCCGGAGAACCACGCCTGCATCTCGGGCCCACGCCGCCAGGGAGTAGAGACAGCCGGAAATATGCCCTGTTTTTTTTTTTTGAGGGACGGAAATATGCCCTGTTTACTTGTTACGAACCCCTAAAAAACAAAATTGTTACGATTTGCTCACCTAAACGATTTGTTTTAGCTGGGGTGCGAGTGCGAGACTCCCAACCTCGTGCATGTGTCTTCCCTTGCCGCCCTGGACCGCCCTGGCCTCGGTCGCAACTCGCAAGCTCCGAACCCATCTGTGAGTCGCCGCCGTATTTACTTTTCCAACCGCGGTCTGTGTTGTGTGATTTGGACATATATATATATATACATATATATATATATATGTGTGTGACAGAGGAAGAAGAAAAATGGGGAAACGAGACGAGTGGCTTACAAGTGGGACACTCGTCCACCTCAGCCGGTCAAATATCGAGTTGGATCTTCGGCACGTAAGAGCAACTCCAGCGCGCCGCGTCGGTCCTGTTTTTTTTTTTGCCGTGTGCCCAACACAAGAGACCCATTTCATGTCCGCATATAAATTTAAAAGGCCTGCGGTCATAGATCATGCCAACGCCCATGTCACCGCCTAAAATTCATGCCGGCATCATGTCAGCAGCCCGCATACAATGCCAGCCTCCAAAAATACCATCACAAAGTTCATGCCAGCACCATGCCAGCGGCCGGCACACATGCCAGCATAAAAAAAGGTCAGGAGCAACCACGCCATCTCGGCCATGGTCATGCCAGCACACTTGCCGGCATACAAAAAAGGATGGCGCGTCCCGCCATAGATCACTCGTCGTCGAACTTGAGCATGTCGGCCTGCATCTTCTCGAACCATGGCCTCTTCCTCGACGACACGGTGTTGAGGTCCACCTTCATGATCTCCCCCTCCCCCTGTCATCATGCTAGCGAGAGCCACTTCTTTCGCCTTGGTCTTGGCATTGGCAGCCTCGATCTCGAACATCTTGGCTTGCTTCTTCGCCTCCATCTCAAGCCTCCTCCTTTGGATCTTCATGAAGACGTTGATTTGCTCTTCCTTGTCTTGCCAACGCTTCTCCTCCCTTGAGTCCTCTTGGTCATCATGCCCTCCACGGTTGCGATCAAGGCGATCGACGCCGCATCCCGCTTGTACTCCTTCTTGGAGTTGGTCTTCCCCTGCGGTCATGGCTTCTCGCCCTCCCCAACCTCCTCCACGGCTTTCTTCGCCCGACGTGCCATGAGGGCGGCATATTGCGCCTTGAACTTCTCCTCCCCGTTGATGACCCTCCCACAATGGGAGAGGTTAAAGGACTTGTCGTCATGTTGGACCTTGAAAGCCTACAAAGCTTGGAACGCCTACAAATGGATAGCATGCAAGCATATGAGCAAATGGGTATGCAAATGGACATGCAAGCATAAACGGGGTGAAAATGAAGAGGGCCGCATGCATACCATGTCTTGCATGCCGATGCCGCTCACGGGGTGTGCCTTGATGCTCTCAAGGGTGGCACAAAACTTGTTGCACTCTTGTTGGATCACCCTCCATAGCTTCAAAATGGACACCCACCCGGGCGTGCTTTGCATTTGGTATGGCTCAAACTTCTTGCGCTCATGGTACTTGTCGGTGTCAAAACCGGCCGATCTCGGGTAGGGGGGCCCGAACTGTGCATCTGAGGATCGAAGGTAACATGAGACAAAGGGGACACGATGTTTACCCAGGTTCGGGCCCTCTTAATGGAGGTAAAACCCTACTTCCTGCTTGATTGACTTTGATGAGTATAGGGGTTACAAGATTCGATCTACCTCGAGATCGTAATGGCTAAACCCTAGCTGTCTAGCCTATGTAAATTCTGATAGCTAAACGGACTAAACCCTCCGGTTTATATACACACCAGAGGGGTCTAGGGTTACACAAAGTCGGTTTGTGAAGGAAGGAAACTACATATCCGGACACCGGTCTTGCCATCCACGCATAGGAGAGTCCTGTCCGGACACGGGGGAAGGTCTTCTGCCTTGTATCTTCATGGCCCATCAATCCGGCCCATATCACACAGCCCGGACACCCGAGGACCCCCTAATCCAGGACTTCCTCAGTAGCCCCTGAACCAGTCTTCAATGACGGCATATTCGGCACGTGGGTTATCTTCGGCATTGCAAGGCGGGTTCCTCCTCCTGAATACTTCAAAGCAGTCTCCTGAACAAAAGAACTATATCCGGCTCTGTATAATAGTTACAACCCTTAACCATGAAGGCAAGATATTTAATCAAAATAATGTCTGTCAACTGACAACTTTTCGACAAAGCGTCACGTCTGGCCTTTTTAACATTTTGAACCGTTTATTTGCCCCCCGCTTTGCGTTTCGAGGCACAACCTCTATTGACACATCTTGTCAAAACAGAGATCATGTCCGCTTATCGCGGGATCCTCATCAATACGGTTTGGGTAATCCAGCCGTGCCATTCGCATGACCCCTTGGGAACAGGCGAGTTTTAAGGCTTGAGGGGGGGAAGGCGTTTGATATTCACTGCCTATATAAGAGGATAAAGATTCCTCTTTTCTCCCCACGCCTTCTTCCTTCTTCTGCTTTCCCATCTTCAAGCTCCAGCGCCCAAACTTCAATCTTTCCACCGCCACCAACCTCTCCAGCCATGTCCGGATCTGGTTCGAAGGGCAAGTGGGATGCCTCCTCCGTCATGGAGAAGGACATCAAGGAGCTCCGGGAGGCGGGATATCTGTCTGCGGACATCGCACACAGGCTCCCTGCCAAGGAGCAAATCATTCCCACCCCGGAGCCCGGTGAAAGGGTTGTGTTCATCCCTCACTTCCTCCGCGGGCTAGGGTTTCCTCTCCACCCCTTTGTTCACGGCCTCATGTTCTACTATGGGCTAGATTTCCATGATCTAGCCCCAAACTCTTTCCTACACATCTCAGCGTTTATCATCGTGTGTGAGGCGCTACTCCGCATCCCTCCACACTTCGGCCTATGGCTAAAAGTCTTCAATGTGAAGCCGAAGGTGGTCGACAGGTAGCATGCGGACTGCGGCAGCGCCATGGTGAGCAAGCTCCCCAACACCACTTGGCCTAAAGGGGCCTTTGTGGAGACCGTCAAGGTGTGGCAGCAGGAGTGGTTCTATATCACTGAACCCCGCAACACCAAGCGGGCGGCTGCTCCTGAGTTCAGATCCAGGCCCCCTATGCGGCTCGCGTCGTGGACCAACAAGGGTCTGGACTGGGGATCCACGACGGAAGTGTTGATGCCGCAAAAGCGCATCACTAACATGATAAGCAAGAACACTAGTCTCACAAACGTGATTCAGGTGATGCTCTTCCGCCGGATCCTTCCCTGCCAACTCCGGCCCTCCCACATGTGGGAGTTCAATCCGGAAGATCCGCGGACCCTGAAGCACTTCTTCGGCACAACGCACGAAGATATCTGGAAGCTGCTCTTCAAGGCCCAGAAGGCGTGGCCGAAGAAGAACGAAGACATCGGCCTCGACAGCGAGAACCCGGCCACACCGGAAAGTGTGTTATTCCTGAACATACATTCAGTCCATAAATTCTTAGGCATAATGAGCTTTCCATCCCTCGTTCAGGGCTGGATAGTGAAGGCGGAGCGGATCAAGTGTCCGGCACCGCTGCCAGAAGATCTGGCCACTCCCCAGCTGACAAAGATGCAGGTTCCGGCGCCCTATCGGGCGCCGGAGAAGAAGGCCAAGAAGAAGAGCAAGGAGGCCAAGGGCAGCCTCCACCGTAAGGGTACTTTGGACGCAGTGTCCGGAGAGACTGATATCCCCTCCTCCCATGAGGGAGATGAAGACGAGGAGGGGGAGGAGGAGGAGGAAAGTGACTCCCCTCTTAAGGGGAGGAAGAAGAAGAGGGCAGCCTCCATAGACCCGGAGGAGGGGGCGTCCAACAGGGGGAAGGTGACCCTCTCGGACGGTTCGGATTCAGAGGCCGAACCCATCCCCAAGAGGCTTCCAAGGGTGAAGCTCCCGGCTAAATCGTAAGTACCAAAGGATTCATTACAAGTATTCGGTCCTTTATGTTTTTAATATAACATATTATGTTGTGTGTATTTCAGCCCCGCTCGCGACCACCCCGACCCTTCACTATCTGAGGGGAGTTCTCTGCTACCCGAGATGGCAGAGAGCAAGACGCCTCCGCGAGCCTCTCCGCCAATCATCGCGGATGACACTGAGGTGTTGTCCCGAAGGACCTCTCCAGGTCGCGGAGAGGTGGGCGAGGCTACCGAAACGGCGGCCGAGGGTAATACCTCGACTGATGAAAACATGGGGGGTGCGACCCCCATGGCGACCGACGGTGGGGGCCCTGACCAGTCCGCCCCCAGCCGGACATTATTCCGGAGGCCCATGCGGCTCCGGAATTGGGCGAGCAGCCCCTTTGAAAGAGGGGGGAGCATCAGCTCCGGCGGTGACCTCCACTAATCCGGAGGCGCCGAATGCTCTGGTGGAAGCACTACAATGTGCTTCCATCATGGAGGAACACCGCACCCTGATGGGTTCGATGGTCGAGAAGGTTCAGTCCGCCAAGAGCGGGCTGCACGAAGCCTTCACCAGCCTACTAACAGGCTTCGAGGTATGCGACGTAATGCTCTTAGACGCTTTTTATATAAAGGAAATATACATGTATATAGATAGTAGCCCCTGAGACTCTGTTTGGTTTTTGAAAAAGGCCGAACAGAGGATCACATAGTATTCGGTAGAGGTGATGTACTTATCCATTTTATAACAGGCTTCCCTATTGGCGGCAACCGCCCAGGCCGCCGATGTTTCCGAACTTAATCGGAAACTAGAGTTGGCCAATGACGAAATCGGCCGCGTGAACAAGTGGTTCGATGAGGCGCAAGGTAAGCGTGTACTTTAAAAGAGTTCGATCATATATCTAAAGTGATAAGCAAATTCAGAGTGTAACTCATGTACTGCTGTGATTATGGGTGCAGGTAGCGCGGCCGAGGTCGAGACCCTCAAGAGCTCCCTTGCCCAAGCCAAGGAGGAGACGAAGGTGAGCAAAGCGGCCGCTGAAAAAGCGGCTGCAGAATTAAAGACCGAATAGGTCGCCCGCCGCCAGCATGAAGAGAGGGTGGCCGAAGTGGATCAAGAGCTGAAGGACGCCATCGGCAAGTGCGAGGCCTTGGAGGAGAAGACTACGGCCCAAGTGGCCGAACTCGCCAAGGCCCTCCATGAGGCCAAGGAGACCAGGACCGAGTCCCGGAGCGCTCGTGAAGAGATCCGGTAGGCTGAACAGATAGCGGCTGGTAAGCCGTTTCTTTTGCAGACTATATTTGGGGGTCAGAGATATGCCTTGCTCACTCGACTGTGGAGTTCTCCAGACGCCTTTGCAGATCTTCTGAGGAGTGCTGCCGACACCGCACAGTTCTTCTGAGCCCAGGAGGGGAACACGACGGAGAAGCTGTTCTGATCACAGTTCTTGGCGCCGGAGCGTCCGGCGCTATTGAACAACCAGATGATGCAACTGGCGGAGCTGCATAGGATGTCCGACTTGGCAATGAAGGACATCATAGTCCGGCTTTGGCCAGCCGAACCCATTCCGAGCAGCTACTTCGGCTTGGTGAGGTGACTCATCGATGCGCTGCCCCGAGTTGAATCTGTGAAGCGCTCGGCGTGCATAGAGGGTGCGCGGATGGCTTTTGCCCGTGTCAAGATGCACTGGGCTAAGATGAAGGCCACCGTTGTCACAACCGAAGGCCCGCTTGAAGGCAAGGACCACCGCAAGCCGGAGCGATACTTTGAGGATGTCCAATGCTCAAAGGATGTAATGTTTGAGTGAATGTATCAGGGCTGTCCAGACTTTGTTTTGTGAATCAAAGCTTGTAATATATTTTTGCCTCTATCTGAAATTATTTTCCTCCTGTGAGGCCGGGTCAATTCTGAAAGTTTGCCAGTCGTCGGCTTCAGCCCCCACATAGATGCTACGGGGGTGTTCGGTACAGCGCGCGATCACACTTGACCCAATGTCTTGGTCCGCAAAGGAGGTGTCTGCGCAGCGAACCAGGCAATGAGACTATGCGGCTTTACTACTTTCAGTTAGCCATAGGAGTTTGACGGTGGGGCTAAGTACTAGCCCCTGGTGCGTATGCGGCCATCCGAACTAGGATGCCTTAAGCGCATGACTGAGTGAATGCCAGCCCCTCGTATAGTACAGAGTAAATCGCAAAAGATTTGTAGCAAGTCGCCGGATCGCCGACCAGCTCTCGACATATCATGACAGTCAGTTTACGGCTTTCAATACTGAGGTGTTTAACCGGACGAACCAGAAACACAATCGCAGTAGTTCTCCCTTTACTACCTTAGCCGAACGAGCGGAACGTAAGGTGGTAATCACAGGAGCCGGGTAACCCAACTATTGACCAAAGACATGATTCGGAGCTGATGCATATAATGCAATATTCGGGACGCCGAACTATTCCCTAGAAAGTGTTTGGACTTTTGAAAATATACGTGGCCGAATAGAGCCCCCGGCATTTAGGCCGGGCCAAAGTATATCTGGCAATCTGAAGCAAGGAGGGAATACAGATGGTAAAATAAACCAATGCCGAACAGGGGCGCAATAAACTGTTTCCTTTATACTCTGATTAATACGTTAAGACGTGCTAGTACAGATAATGCCAGAATTGTCAAGGCTATTTTATATGTCGAGAATTTGTACAGAAGGGGAAGTTGTATACAGGGCCTAAAAAAAGGTAGTCTTGAAGATCTCATTGATGCCCTGCCACATGTCTGCGCCGTTTCTCCTTGGTAGAAATATATCCTTTGAGAGGAGCAATCAACGGTCGTTTATACGAAAGGGGCCCAGAAAGAGCCCTTGCATGACCGTAGGATAGCTAGGTTTTAATGCACCTATGGTATGGGGAAAAAAGATCAAAGAATAAAGGTTAAGGTCAAATAGGCCGCACTATAGACCTTGTCCGCGGTGTGCCTCCGTCATTGCCCATGGTATTTTGAGTGCGTAATTATGCACACGCGACACATATGACGCAGTTGTGTGGGGCGATCGACGGAGGCGAGACTGCTAGTCTAGCTCTGGATCCACTGAGCTGTCATTCTGCCGAGTAGGCCGGACTCGCTTAATAGTGTCCGGGGCCTTGATGGTCGATGATTTATTTGGCTTGATGAGGCCGCTCTGTACCTCGGCTGTAAGGGACGCGGTGTGCTCCTCAGTATGGAGGGAGTGCTCCATGTTTCCATTGACTGTGATAACACCGCGGGGTCCAGGCATTTTGAGCTTTAAGCAAGCATAATGCGGGACTGCATTGAAGCGGGCAAAGGCGGTTCGTCCGAGCACTGCGTGATAACCACTGCGGAAGGGGACAATGTCGAAGATCAAGTCTTCACTTCGGAAGTTGTCCGGTGAACTGAAGACTACTTCCAGTGTTAATGAATCCGTGCAGCGGGCCTCTACGCCGGGTATCACTCCTTTAAAGGTGGTGTTACTAGGCTTGATTCTTGACGAATCAATACCCATTTTACGGACAGTGTCTTGATAGATTAGGTTAAGACTGCTTCCGCCATCCATAAGGACTCGAGTGAGATGGTATCTGTCGATAATTGGATCGAGGACCAGGGCTGCCGAACCTCCATGACAGATACTGGTCGGGTGGTCCCTGCGGTCGAAGGTGATCGGACAAGCCGACCACGGGTTGAATTTAGGGGCGACAGGCTCTACGGTGTAGACATCCCTTAGTGCGCGCTTGCGCTCCCTCTTGGGGATATGCGTGACATATATCATATTCACTGTTTTTCACCTCAGGGGGAAATTTCTTCTGTCCCCCTGTGTTCAGTGGGCGGGGTTCATCATCGTCCTCGCTTGGCGGCCCTTTCCCCTTATGTTCGGTATTTAACTCATCGGCCTGTTTAAAGACCCAACAGTTTCTGTTGGAGTGATTGGCAGGCTTTTTGGGGGTGCCATGAATCTGGCAAGGCCGGTCGAGTATTTTGTCCAAATTAGATGGACCATCCCTGTTTCCCTTGAATGGCTTCTTCCGTTGACCAGGTTTAGAGCCGCTGAATCCGGCATTGACCGCCGTATCTTCAGTATCTTCATTGTTGTTCCGACGCTTATGTTTGTTGTGTCGTGGCCTTCCATTGCCATCCCTGGCTTCGGAGGTGCCAGGGTCGCTGTGCTGTTGCTTCTGCGAGCTAACCAGCTATCTTCTCCCGCACAGAAGCGGGTCATGAGTGCGGTAAGAGCTACCATAGACATCGACTTTTCTTGATCGAGGTGTCGGGCGAGCCATTCATCGCGGATGCTATGTTTAAAGGCCGCTAGGGCTTTGGCGTCCGGACAGTCGACGATTTGGTTCTTTTTAATTAAGAACCGAGTCCGGAGTTTGCGGGCTGACTCTCCGGGTTGCTGGACTATGTGCCTGAGGTCATCGGCGTCCGGTGGCCGGACATAAGTACCTTGGAAGTTGTCTCAAAAGGCATCCTCCAAATCTTCCCAGCTGCCAATAGAGTTCTCTACCAGTGCCGTGCTGGTCCCTTTAGTTTTAGGGGGAGGTGTTTGATGGCATGGAGATCATCACCGCGAGCCATGTGAATGTGGAGAAGGAAGTCTTCAATCCATACAGTAGGATCTGTCATTCCATCATATGATTCAATGTTTACGGAGTTTAAACCCTTCTGGAAACTGGTGTTGCATTACCTCATCGGTAAAGCACAAGCGGTGTGCAGCGCCTCTGTATCGGGCAACGTCATGACGGAGTTCGGATGACATCCGTGTTTGGTTTTCATCCCGAGTTTGGTTATGCTTATCACGCCAAGCTTGATGGTCGTCGTCTCTTGTTGGAGCACGTCCCCTTGATCCGTAGATTGATCTGGTCTGGCCGGCTCTATTGTCCAGGTCCTGTCGTAGGTCATAGGTGTAGCCCGGAGCCGCTACCTCTTTGCCTCGACGGCGAGGTGGCGCTGGCTGGTGTTCGGTATAAGCAGCCACTTTGTCTCATTTGCGTGGTGGTCGGTCTGGTTCGTCAGCGTGATTATATCTTGACAGTATTGGCTCAAGGGCCTCATCGTCGAATTGTGGCAGTAGCCGACGCTTCGGATATCTCTTTATTGGGCGCTCGAGGCCGTATTCTTCGGCAGCTAGGACCTGGGTCCATCTGTCATTGAGCGTATCCTATTCATCTTGAAGCTGTTGATGTTTCTTTTTTAGGCTCCTCGCAGTGGCGATTAGCCATCGCTTAAAGCACTCTTGCTCGAGGGGTTCCTCTGGCATGATGAAATCGTCGTTGCCGAGGCTGACATCCTCCTCGGAGACCGGTAGATAGTTACTATCCTCCGAATCGTCATTCTCGACAGGTTCGTCGGGGTTGACTTGTCCCTCCTCCCATTCATCCTGACCAGATGTAGGTTCGACGCGGTCTTCGGGTTGTTCGCCGTCATCCGGAGTGTCATTGTCTCCGGTGCCGGTGTTGCTTTCTTTTTCCCGCCGCGATCGTGAACGGTGCCGCTGACGTCGATGCTTTGGTGGTACCTCGACGGGCTTGTCCTCGATCGGATCTTGATTGCCATCGTCGTCCTCTTTGGGCGTATCCACCATGTACACGTCGTATGTAGAAGTGGCAGTCCAACGCCCGGTGATAGGCGGGTTTTAGCCTGGTTTGGCTCCGGCGTTGTCATCCATACATCGATGTCTTCGGAGGCATAGTCGAGCATGTCGGTTAAGTCCTCGATAGTGGCTACCAAGTGGGTGGTGGGTGGGACGCAAAATTCCCCGCACTCAGCCCCTAGTTCGGGCTGGGCGTAGTTCGGAAGCGACGCTTCGATGATGCCGAGAGATCACATTAAGTCCAGGGCTTCGCTTAGAAGCGAAAACCGGACAGGTGGCTGGTGATCTGCGGAGCTGGGTCTGATGACCGCTGCTTGGCTATGCCCAATGGACGCAGACCTCAGGAGTTCGGAGTTAACATCCACATGTGAGTTCGGCTTTTTGACGACAGGGAGAACCTTGTTCGATTTCAGATCTGCCGATAATATCGCCACCTCTGGGTCTCCGGCATGGAGCTCCTTAGTAGGAGAGGGTCCGGTGGGGTTCATGCTCCCGTATTCGGACAAGGTGATCTACTCTGGATCTAGGGCCAGGGCAGGAAAGATAGTTGATCTTTTAACGGAGCCTGTTAGTGGATCCGACGAGTTTCCTTCTTGCAGATGAGGAACAGCGGTTGAGGTCGTGAACCCTCGAAGATCAAATCTCCTCGGATATCAGCGACATAGTTTAGGCTTCCGAACCTGATCTGATGACCAGGGGCGTAGCTATCGATCTGTTCAAGGTGACCAGTTGAATCGGCACACAGAGCGAAGCCGCCAAACACAAAAAGTTCACCAGGGAGGAAAGTTTCCCCGAAAACGACATCGTTGTTGATGATCGAACGAGGCATCGAACCTTCCATCGACGACATAATGGAATTCTCAATGAAAGCACCAATGTCGGTGTCAAAACCGGTCGATCTCGGGTAGGGGGTTCCGAACTGTGCGTCTAAGGATCGAAGGTAACAGGAGACAAAGGGGACACGATGTTTACCCAGGTTCGGGCCCTCTTAATGGAGGTAAAATCCTACTTCCTGCTTGATTGACTTTGATGAGTATAGGGGTTACAAGAGTTGATATACCTCGAGATCGTAATGGCTAAACCCTAGTTGTCTAGCCTATGTAAATTCTGATAGCCTCTACGGACTAAACCCTCCGTTTTATATACACACCGGAGGGGTCTAGGGTTACACAGTGTCGGTTTGTGAAGGAAGGAAACTACATATCCGGACACCAGTCTTGCCATCCACGCATAGGAGAGTCCCGACTGGACACGGGGGAAGGTCTTTTGCCTTGTATCTTCATGGCCCATCAGTCCGGCCCATATCACACAGCCCGGACACCCGAGGACCCCTAATCCAGGACTCCCTCAGTACTCACGATGGATATGAATCCAAAAGGTTGATGCCTTTTGTTCGGCACCGACCTTGGGGTCTTGCCCAATGTCCCTCCAACACTCACAAAGGAGCTTGTCCTCAGCCGCCGTGTATGCCTTCATCTGCTTGCTCTTGTGCTTCGGCTTCGCCCCGGCGGCTTGGTTGGTGAGCTCGTCCTCGAACAAAGGCTCCCCGTCGATGTCCAACTCATCCTCTTCCTCGAGCCCGTAGTCCTCCGGAAACTCATGGTCCAGCAGGAAGCCGTCCAAATCAAGGCTGGCATGATCTTGCATGAAGGCGTCGTGCACGCCAGCTTGATCATAGGTTGCCAGCGTGAACGACCCTCGGTCGTCCTGGCTTTGGGTCTCATCGGGATTGTAGCCAGCCGCGGTGGCACCGCCAGCGACTGTCGCACCACCCTCGAAGATGATGCTCTCCATGAAACAGCTGGTCGTCTCGTCGGTGCCGGCCGCCGGCATTCTGTCGAACAGGTTGTGGGCGCCGGGGAGCACGTCGGCTAGCATCTCCTGCACGCATTTCCTGATCCCTCCGATGATGAGGCACTGGCCACTGGCATGCCATTGTTGTCAATGGGCGCGGGTGTGGGCGTGGAAGGAGCCACCACGCTCACCTCCAGCGAGCATTCCCCAGAGAGTCGGGAGGCTTGCGGGTAGACGTGGAAGCCGGGGGTCGGGTGCGTCGCAGATGCGCACGGCGACTCCGACAGCACCATCCGAGGAAACGTGGACGAGCCGGTGCTGGTCGCGGCCACGACGACATTGACGAGTCCGTGCTGGCCAGGGTTTTGTTGGGAAAACGTAGCAAGCAATTTCAACAAATTTCCTATGCTCATGCAAGATCTATATAGGAGATGCATAGCAACAAGAAGGGGAGAGTGTGTCCATGTACCCTCGTAGACCGAAAGCGGAAGCGTTTGCTTAACACGGTCGATTGATACGTCTCCAACGTATCTATAATTTATGAAGTATTCATGCTATTATATTATCCATCTTGGACATTTAATGGGCTTTACTATACAGTTTTATATTATTTTTGGGACTAACCTATTGACCCTGAGCCTAGTGCCGGTTTCTGTTTTTTTCCCTTGTTTCAGTGTTTCGCGGAAAAGGAATATCAAACGGAGTCCAAACGGATTGAAACCTTCGGAAAAGTTATTTTTGGAAAGAAAGCAATACAGGAGACTTGGAGTGCACGTCAGGAGATCAACGAGGAGAGCACGAGGCAGGGGGCGCGCCCTCCACCCTCGTGGGCCCCTCATGGATCCCCTTACCGACTTCTTTCGCCTATATATCTCCATATACCCTAAAACGATCGGGGAACAGAATAGATCGGGAGTTCCGCCGCCACAAGCCTCTGTAACCACCAAAAACCTCTCGGGAACCCGTTCCGGCACCCTGCCGGAGGGGGGATCCCTCACCGGTGGCCATCTTCATCATCCCGGCGCTCTCCATGACGAGGAGGGAGTAGTTCACCCTCGGGGCTGAGGGTATGTATCAGTAGCTATGTGTTTGATCTCTCTCTCGTGTTCTTGTGGTGTTACGATCTTGATGTATCGCGAGCTTTGCTATTATAGTTGGATGTTATGATGTTTCTCCCCCTCTACTCTCTTGTAATGGATTGAGTTTTCCCTTTGAAGTTATCTTATCGAATTGAGTCTTTAATGATTTGAGAACACTTGATGTATGTCTTGCGTGGGATAACCATGGTGACAATGGGTTATTCTATTTGATTCACTTGATGTATGTTTTGGTGATCAACTTGCGGGTTCCGCCCATGAACCTATGCATAGGGGTTGGCACACGTTTTCGTCTTGACTCTCCGGTAGAAACTTTGGGGCACTCTTTGAAGTACTTTGTGTCGGTTGAATAGATGAATATGAGATTGTGTGATGCATATTGTATAATCATGCCCACGGATACTTGAGGTGACATTGGAGTATCTAGGTGACATTAGGGTTTTGGTTGATATGTGTCTTAAGGTGTTATTCCAGTACGAACTCTTCAATAGATCGATCCGAAAGAATAACTTTGAGGTGGTTTCGTATCCTACCATAATCTCTTTGTTTGTTCTCCGCTATTAGTGGCTTTGGAGTGACTCTTTGTTGCATGTTGAGGGATAGTTATGTGATCCAGTTATGTTATTATTGTTGAGAGAACTTGCACTAGTGAAAGTATGAACCCTAGGCCTTGTTTCCTAGCATTGCAATACCGTTTACGCTCACTTTTATCATTAGTTACCTTGCTATTTTTATATTTTCAGATTACAAAAACCTATATCTACCATCCATATTGCACTTGTATCACCATCTCTCCGCCGAAGTAGTGTACCTATACAATTTACCAATTTATTGGGTGTGTTGGGGACACAAGAGACTCTTTGTAATTTGGTTGCAGGTTTGTTTGAGAGAGACCATCTTCATCCTACGCCTTCCATGGATTGATAAACCTTAGGTCATCCACTTGAGGGAAATTTGCTACTGTCCTACAAACCTCTGCACTTGGAGGCCCAACAACATCGACAAGAAGAAGGTTGTGTAGTAGACATCAAGCTCTTTTCTGGCGCCGTTGCCGGGGAGGCTAGGTAAGCGACACTCACACCCCGTCAACTAAGCTCTTTTCTGGCGCCATTGCCGGGGAGGTGAGTGCTTGAAGGTATATCTTTAGATCTTGCAATCGAATCTTTTAGTTTCTTGTTTTATCACTAGTTTAGTCTATAAAAGAAAACTACAAAAAATGGAATTAAGGTTGCCTGATATGCTTCATCTTTTTAATGTCTTTCGTGAAAATGATGGATAGGAAAATTGTGCTCAAGTACTAGAAGAAGAATTACATAGAATGCTTGGCATAGAATATGTGAATGATGAGCATGATTGCAATGTTGTTAGTATGAATTCTTTGAATACCCATGATGCTAATGATATGCAAAGCCACAAGCTTGGGGATGCTATGTTTGATGAAGATGATATGTTTATTCCCACAAGTTTTGATGAGCAAATTTATTATGATGAAAGCATGCCTCCTATTTATGATGATTATTGTGATGACACGTATGCTATAAAGAATAAAGATAACCATGAAACTTGTCATCATGATTTTAATTTTCAATTGGATTATTCTTCACATGATAGTTCTTTTGTTGAGTTTGCTGCCACTACTATTCATGAGAAGAAGTTTGCTTATGTGGAGAGTAATAAAATTCTATGCATGTAGATCATGAAAAGAATGCTTTAGGTGCTGGTTATATTGTTGAATTCATTCATGATGCTACTGAAAATTATTATGAGGGAGGAACATATGCTTGTAGGAATTGCAATAATATCAAGTTTCCTCTCTATGTGCTTAAAGTTTTGAAGTTATGCTTGTTTTGCCTTCCTATGCTAGTTGATTATTGTTCCCATAAGTTGTTTGCTCACAAAATACCTATGCATAGGAAGTGGGTTAGACTTAAATGTGCTAGTCATATTCTTCATGATGCTCTCTTTATGTTTCAATTCTTATCTTTTATGTGAGCATCATTGAAATCATCATGCCTAGCTAGGGGCGTTAAACGTTAGCGCTTGTTGGGAGGCAACCCAATTTTATTTTAGTTTCTTGCTTTTTGGTTCTGTTTAGGAATAAATAAATCATCTATCCTCTGGTTAGATGTGGTTTTATGTTTTAATTAGTGTTTGTGCCAAGTAGAACCTTTGGGAAGACTTGGGTGAAGTCTTTATGATCATGCTGTAAAAAACAGAAACTTTAGCGCTCACGAGATTAGCTTCAACTTTTACTGGAGAGTGCTATTTAGTTGATTATTTTTGCATATGATTACTAGACAAATTCCTCAGGTCCACCAATTTATTTCAGAATTTTTGGAGTTCCAGAAGTATACGTTTGATACAGATTACTACAGACTGTTCTGTTTTTGACAGATTCTGTTTTCTATGTGTTGTTTGCTTATTTTGATGACTCTATGGCTAGTAAAATAGTTTATAAACCATAGAGAAGTTGGAATACAGTAGGTTTAACACCAATATAATTAAGAATGAGTTCATTACAGTACCTAAGTGGTGATTTATTTTCTTATACTAACGGAGCTTACGAGTTTTCTGTTAAGTTTTGTGTTGTGAAGTTTTCAAGTTTTGGGTAAAGATTCGATGGACTATGGAATAAGGAGTGGCAAGAGCCTAAGCTTGGGGATGCCCAAGGCACCCCAAGGTAATATTCAAGGATAACCAAGCGTCTAAGCTTGGGGATGCCCCAGAAGGCATCCCCTCTTTCGTCTTCGTTCATCGGTAACTTTACTTGGAGCTATATTTTTATTCACCACATGATATGTGTTTTGCTTGGAGCGTAATTTTGTTTTATTTTGTTTTGCTTGATGTTTGAATAAAATACCAAGATCTGAAATTCTTGAATGAGAGAGAGTATTCACATAGCTACATAATTATTTAACTACTCATTGATCTTCACTTATATCCTATGAGTAAATGGTTGAATGATTTGAATGTCATAAATGTGAAATTATATATGTTTCGTATGCCTTTCCCATGTGGAGTAGTGACTTCACATATAAGAATTAGAGGTGGTAAATTTTTTGAAGGTTAGCAAACATTGTATTGGTCACTTGAACAATTCATGAAAGAATATTGAAGGAAGAGAGATTTCAAATATAAATATACTATCTTGGACATCTTCTATGATTGTGAGCCCCATTAATTATTTTCAAACCTGAGCAAATTAGTTGAAGTTGGACAAGGAAGACAACATAATGAGTTATGCTTGGGTATATTTGTATAGAAGTTATATTGTTATGGATCTTCTAACATGTGGTGCTTGCTATTTAGAATCCTTTGCTAGCCAAAATATCTGTACTAAGCGGGAATACTGCTTGTGCATCCAAATTCCTTGAACCAAGTTTCTTCCATGAGTGTCCACCATATCTACCTATATGCGGTATTTACCTGCCGTTCCAAGTAAATTTGCATGTGCCAAACACTAAACCTTCAAATAATAATATGTTTTGTATGCCCGAATCGCTCATGTAGCGACTAGGGGCTGTCAGTATCTTCCATGCTAGGTGGGTTATTCTCACGATGAGTGGACTCCGCTCATCATTCACGAGAAAATGGCTGGTAACTGGGATGCCTAGTCCTATGATCAAAAGATCAAAAACAAATTCGCAAATAATTTAACAAAACTCCCCCAGGAATGTTGATAGTTGGACGGCACCCGTTGTTTCGGACAAGTCGTGGAGTGTGAATGTTGGTGGAGGGGGAGTAAAAACTTTACCTTTCTGTGTGGGAACCGCCTATAATGTATCTAGTATGGAAGATATTGGGAATTCTTGGTCATTATATTGACAATGAAAGCATACCTCTCAAAATTATTTTCATCTCTGTTTTAGCTTCGAGCTCTGGCACCTCTGCAAATCCCTGCTTCCCTCTGTGAAGGGACTATCTTTTACTTTTATGCAAGAGCCAATAGTATTCCTTCTCATTCCAACCTACTCTTTAGTTGGCAAGCATCATATGATGGAAAGATCTAAGCATATATGGCCATTCAAATATATTTGATCATGAATTATTATTGTTGACAATTATCTATATGATAAATAAGTTGGGAGGCGAAACATTAAGCCCCTATCTTTCTCTGTGTTCGATGGATGCTATTTGTTCTAAAAATATGCTTTGAGTGGTAGCAATCATGGAAGACTATATGATAGTTGAGTATGTGGGATTTGCTAAATCAAAGCTCTGACATAGACTCTTCCTGAAAATAAGATGAATTGTAATTGTTTGATGACTAATAACACGGTTTGTTAGTTTTCAAGAAAGTTTATGATCTATACTTTAACATGTGAATAGCTTGTTACTTGATCATGAGAAGTTTTATGAGTTGAGCTACTGTTATGACATATAACGATGCTAGAAAAGGTGATTGAAATTATCATTGATCAAACTTGTGCACTTGCTAGCATTCACACTTCATAAATTATTTCTTTTATCATTTACCTACTCGAGGACGAGCAGGAATTAAGCTTGGGGATGCTGATACGTCTCCAACGTATCTATAATTTATGAAGTATTCATGCTATTATATTATCCATCTTGGACGTTTAATGGGCTTTACTATACACTTTTATATTATTTTTGGGACTAACCTATTGACCCAGAGCCTAGTGCCAGTTTCTGTTATTTCCCTTGTTTCAGTGTTTCGCGGAAAAGGAATATCAAACGGAGTCCAAACGGAATGAAACCTTCGGAAAAGTTATTTTTGGAAAGAAAGCAATACAGGAGACTTGGAGTGCACGTCAGGAGATCAACGAGGAGAGCACAAGGCAGGGGGTGCGCCCACCCCCCTGGGCGCGCCCTCCACCCTCGTGGGCCCCTCGTGGCTCCCCTTACCGACTTCTTTCGCCTATATATCTCCATATACCCTAAAACGATCGGGGAACAGAATAGATCGGGAGTTGCGCTGCCGCAAGCCTCTGTAACCACCAAAAACCTCTCGGGAGCCCGTTCCGGCACCCTGCCGGAGGGGGGATCCCTCACCGGTGGCCATCTTCATCATCCCGGCGCTCTCCATGACGAGGAGGGAGTAGTTCACCCTCGGGGCTGAGGGTATGTATCAGTAGCTATGTGTTTGATCTCTCTCTCTCTCTCGTGTTCTTGAGGTGTTACGATCTTGATGTATCGCGAGCTTTGCTATTATAGTTGGATCTTATGATGTTTCTCCCCCTCTACTATCTTTTAATGGATTGAGTTTTCCCTTTGAAGTTATCTTATCGGATTGAGTCTTTAATGATTTGAGAACACTTGATGTATGCCTTGCGTGGGATAACCGTGGTGACAATGGCTTATTCTATTGATTCACTTGATGTATGTTTTGGTGATCAACTTGCGGGTTCCGCCCATGAAGTGCATAGGGGTTGGCACACGTTTTCGTCTTGACTCTCCGGTAGAAACTTTGGGGCACTCTTTGAAGTACTTTGTGTTGGTTGAATAGATGAATATGAGATTGTGTGATGCATATCGTATAATCATGCCCACGGATACTTGAGGTGACATTGGAGTATCTAGGTGACATTAGGGTTTTGGTTGATATGTGTCTTAAGGTGTTATTCTAGTACGAACTCTTGAATAGATCGATCCGAAAGAATAACTTTGAGGTGGTTTCGTACCCTACCATAATCTCATCGTTTGTTCTCCGCTATTAGTGGCTTTGGAGTGACTCTTTGTTGCATGTTGAGGGATAGTTATGTGATCCAGTTATGTTATTATTGTTGAGAGAACTTGCACTAGTGAAAGTATGAACCCTAGGCCTTGTTTCCTAGCATTGCAATACCGTTTACGCTCACTTTTATCATTAGTTACCTTGCTGTTTTTATATTTTCAGATTACAAAAACCTACATCTACCATCCATATTGCACTTGTATCACCATCTCTTCGCCGAACTAGTGCACCTATACAATTTACCATTGTACTGGGTGTGTTGGGGACACAAGAGACTCTTTGTAATTTGGTTGCAGGGTTGTTTGAGAGAGACCATCTTCATCCTACGCCTTCCACGGATTGATAAACCTTAGGTCATGCACTTGAGGGAAACTTGCTACTGTCCTACAAACCTCTGCACTTGGAGGCCCAACAACGTCTACAAGAAGAAGGTTGTGTAGTAGACATCATTGATGTAATCGAACTTCTTCTCGATCCGACCGATCAAACACCGAATGTACGACACCTCTGAGTTCTGCACACGTTCAGCTCGATGACGTCCCTCGAACTCTTGATCCAGCAAAGTGTCAAGGGAGAGTTCCATCAGCACGACGGCGTGGTGACAGTGATGGTGAAGTGATCCGCGCAGGGCTTCGCCTAAGCACTACGTGAATATGACCGGAGGCGTAAACTATGGAGGGGGGCGCCGCACACGGTTAACAATGTTTCTTGTGTGTTCTAGGCGCCCCCTCCCCACATATATATAGGTGGGAGGGGTAGGGGGACAGCCATGGGGCGCCCCAAGTAGGAGGAATCCTACTTGGGGGCCTTGTCCAATTCGGCACCCCCCTTTCCATCTTTTCCGGAGAGGGAAGGAAGGGGGAGGCCGAATTGCCTCCCCTTCCTTCTCTCTTCCCCCTTTCCCTTCCCCTTCCTATTCGGCCAGCAAGGGGGCGCAGCAGCCCATGCTGGCTGCTGCGTTTCCCCTCTTGGCCCAATAGGCCCATATAGTTTGCCGGGGTAGCCCGGAACCCCTTCCGGTGACCCGATGCATACCCGGTACCTCCGAAACACTTCTGGTGTCCAAATACCATCGTCCTATATATGAATCTTTACCTCTCGACCATTTCGAGACTCCTCGTCATGTCCGTGATCTCATGCGGGACTCCGAACAACATTCGGTCACCAAATCACATAACTCATACAATACAAAATCGTCATCGAACGTTAAGCGTGCGGACCCTACGGGTTTGAGAACTATGTAGACATGACCGAGACACCTCTCCGGTCAATAACCAACAGCGGAACCTGGATGCTCATATTGGTTCCTACATATTCTACGAAGATCTTTATCGGTCGTACCGCAATGACAACATACGTAATTCCCTTTGTCATCGGTATGTTACTTGCTCGAGATTCGATCGTCGGTATCTTCATACCTAGTTCAATCTCATTACCGGCAAGTCTCTTTACTCGTTCCGTAATGCATCATCCCGTAACTAACTCATTAGTCATATTGCTTGCAAGACTTATTATGATGTGCATTACCGAGAGGGCCCAGAGATACCTCTCCGATACTCGGAGTGACAAATCCTAATCTCGATCTATACCAACCCAACAAACACCTTCGGAGATACCTGTATTGCATCTTTATAATCACCCAGTTACGTTTTGACATTTGATAGCACACGAGGTATTCCTCCGGTATCCCGGAGTTGCATAATCTCATGGTCAGAGGAATATGTATAAGTCATGAAGAAAGCAATAGCAATAAAACTTAACGATCATTATGCTAAGCTAACGGATGGGTCTTGTCCATCACATCATTCTCCTAGTGACGTGATCCCGTTCATCAAATGACAACACATGTCTATGGTTAGGAAACTTAACCATCTTTGATTAACGAGCTAGTCTAGTAGAGGCTTACTAGGGACATTGTGTTTTGTCAATGTATCCACACATGTATCAACCTTCCGGTTAATACAATTCTAGCATGAATAATAAACATTTATCATGATATATAAAATAACAACTTTATTATTGCCTCCAGGGCGTATTTCCTTCACTCTCCCACTTGCACTAGAGTCAATAATCTAGTTCACATCGCCATGTGATTTAACACCAATAGTTCACATCTGTATGTGATTAACACCCATAGTTCACATCGCCATGTGACCAACACCCAAAGGGTTTACTAGAGTCAATAATCTAGTTCACATCACTATGTGATTAACACCCAGGGTGTACTAAGGTGTGATCATGTTTTGCTTGTGAGAGAAGTTTAGTCAACGGGTCTGCCACATTCAGAGTCGTATGTATTTTGCAAATTTTCTATGTCTACAATGCTCTGCATGGAGCTACTCTAGCTTATTGCTCCCACTTTCAATATGTATCCAGATTGAGACTCGGAGTCATCTGATCGGTGTAAAAGCTTGCATCGGCGTAACTTTTACGACGAACTCTTTATCACCTCCATAACCGAGAAATATTTCCTTAGTCCTCTTAGGTAACTAAGGATAACTTTGACCACTGTCCAGTGATCCACTCCTGGATCACTATCGTACCCCCTTGCCAAACTCATGATATGGTACACAATAGGTCTGGTACACAGCATAGCGTACTATATAGAACCTATGGCTGAGGCATAGGGAATGACTTTCATTCTCTTTCAATTTTCTGTCGTGGTCGGGTTTTGAGTCTTACTCAACTTTACACCTTGCAACATAGGCAAGAACTCCTTTGATTGTTCCATTTTGAACTACTTTAAAATCTTGTCAAGGTATGTACTCATTGAAAAATCTTATCAAGCGTCTTGATCTATCTCTATAGATCTTGATGCCCAATATGTAAGCAGCTTCAGCGAGGTCTTTCTTTGAAAAACTCCTTTCAAACTCTCCTTTATGCTTTGTAGAAAATTCTACATCATTTCCGATCAACAATTCACATATACTTATCAGAAAGGTTGTAGTGCTCCCACTCACTTTCTTGTAAATACAAGCTTCACCGCAAGTCTGTATAAAACTATATGCTTTGATCAACTCATCAAAGCGTATATTCCAACTCTGAGGTGCTTGCACCGGTCCATAGATGGATCGCTGGAGTTTGCACATTTTGTCAGCACCTTTAGGATTGATAAAACCTTCTGGTTGCATCATATACAACTCTTCTTTAAGAAATCGATTAAGGAATGCAGTTTTGACGTCCATTTGCCAGATTTCATAATCATAAAATGTGGCAATTGCTAACATGATTCGGATAGACTTAAGCATCCCTACCGGTGAGAATGTCTCATCGTAGTCAACTCCATGAACTTGTCGAAAACCTTTCGCAACAAGTCGAGCTTTGTAGACAGTAACATTACCATCAGCGCCAGTCTTCTTCTTGAAGATCCATTTATTCTCTATGGCTTGCCGATCATTGGGCAAGTCAACCAAAGTCCATACTTTGTTCTCATACATGGATCCTATCTCAGATTTCATGGCCTCAAGCCATTTTATGGAATCTGGGCTCATCATCGCTTCCTCATAGTTCGTAGGTTCGTCATGGTCTAGTAACATGACTTCCATAACAGGATTACCGTATCACTCTAGTGCGGAACGTGCTCTGGTTGACCTACGAGGTTCGGTAGTAACTTGATCTGAAGTTTCATCATATCATTAGCTTCCTCTATAGTTGGAGTAGGCATCACGAGAACGGTTTTCTGTGATGAGCTACTTCCCAATTCGAGAGAAGGTACAATTACCTCATCAAGTTCCACTTTCCTCCCACTCACTTCTTTCGAGAGAAACTCCTTCCCTAGAAAGGATCCATTCTTAGCAACAAAGATCTTGCCTTTGGATCTGTGATAGAAGGTGTACCCAACAGTTTCTTTTGGATATCCTATGAAAACACACTTCTCCAATTTGGGTTCGAGCTTATCAGGTTGAAGCTTTTTCACATAAGCATCTCAACCCAAACTTTAAGAAATGGCATCTTAGGTTTCTTGCCAAACCACAGTTCATACGGTGTCATCTCAACAGATTTAGACGGTGCCCTATTTAACGTGAATGTAGTTGTCTCTAATGCATAACCCCAAACCTATAGTGGTAAATCGGTAAGAGACACCATAGATCGCACCATATCTAATAAAGTACGGTTACGACGTTCGGACACACCATTACGCTGTGGTGTTCCAGGTGGCGTGAGTTGTGAAACTATTCCACATTGTTTTAAATGAAGGCCAAACTCGCAACTCAAATATTCGCCTCCGTGATCAGATCGTAGAAACTTTATTTTCTTGTTACGATGATTCTCCACTTCACTCTGAAATTCTATGAACTTTTCAAATGTTTCAGACTTGTGTTTCATCAAGCAGATATACCCATATCTGCTCAAATCATCTGTGAAGGTCAGAAAATAGCGATACCCACCGCGAGCCTCAACACTCATCGAACCGCATACATCGGTATGTATTATTTCCAATAAGTCAGTGGCTCGCTCCATTGTTCCGTAGAACGGAGTTTTAGTCATCTTGCCCATGAGGCATGGTTCGCAATCAAATGATTCATAATCAAGTGATTCCAAAAGTCCATCCGCATGGAGTTTCTTCATGCGCTTTACACCAATATGACCTAAACGGCAGTGCCACAAATATGTTGCACTATCATTATCAACTTTGCATCTTTTGGCATCAATATTATGAATATGTGTATCATTATGACCGAGATTCAATAAACCATTTACATTGGGTCTATGACCATAGAAGGTTTTATTCATGTAAACAGAACAACAATTATTCTCTGACTTAAATGAATAACCGTATTGCAATAAACATGATCCAATCGTATTCATGCTCAACGCAAACACCAAATAACATTTATTTAGGTTCAACACTAATCCCGAAGGTAGAGGGAGTATCCATGGTGATCTTATCAACCTTGTAATCACTTCCAACACACATCGTCACCTCGCCTTTAACTAGTCTCTGTTCATTTTTGCAACTCCCGTTTTGAGTTACTAATCTTAGCAACTGAACCGGTATCAAATACCCTGGGGTTACTATGAACACTAGTAAAGTACACATCAATAACATGTATATCAAATATACCTTTGTTCACTTTGGCATCCTTCTTATCCGCCAAGTATTTGGGGTAGTTTCGCTTCCAGTGACCATTCCCTTTGCAGTAGAAGCACCCAGTTTCAGGCTTAGGTCTAGCTTTGGGATTCTTCACGGGAGTGCAACTTTCTTGCCATTCTTCTTGAAGTTACCTTTCTTTCCCTTGCCATTTTACTTGAAACCAGTGGTCTTTTCAACCATCAACACTTGATGCTCTTTGATTTCTACCTTCGCCAATTTCAACATCGCGAAGAGCTCGGGAATTGTTTTCGTTATCCCTTGCATATTATAGTTCATCACGAAGTTTGAGTAACTTGGTGATAGTGACTAGAGAACTCTGTCAATCACTATCTTATCTGGAAGATTAACTCCCACTTGATTCAAAAGATTGTAGTACCCAGACATTCTGAGCACATGCTCACTGGTTGAGCTATTCTCCTCCATCTTGTAGGCAAAGTACTTGTCAGAGGTCTCATACCTCTCGACACGGGCATGAGTCTGAAATACCAATTTCAGCTCTGGGAACATCTCATATGCTCAGTGGCGTTCAAAACATTTTTGAAGTCCTGGTTCTAAGCCGTAAAGCATGGCCCACTAAACTATCAAGTAGTCATCATATCGAGCTTGTAAAACGTTCATAACGTCTGTATCTGCTCCTGCAACAGGTTTGTCACCTAGCGGTGCATCAAGGATATAATACTTCTGTGTAGCAACGAGGATAATCCTCAGATCATGGACCCAGTCCGCATCATTGCTACTATCATCTTTCAATTTTTCTCTAGGAACATATCAAAAATATATATAGGAGCTATATCGTGAGCTATTGATCTACAACATAGATATGCAAATACTATCAGGACTAAGTTCATGATAAATTAAGTTCAATTAATCATATTACTTAAGAACTCCCACTTAGATAGACATCCCTCGAGTCATCTAAATGATCACGTGATCCATATCAACTAAACCATGTCCGATCATCTCACGTGAGATGGAGTAGTTTTGAATGGTGAACATCTCTATGTTGATCATATCTACTATATGATTAACGTTTGACCTTTCGGTCTTCAGTGTTCCAAGGCCATGTATGTACATGCTAGGCTCGTCAAGTTTAACCCGAGTATTCCGCATGTGCAAAACTGTCTTGCACCCGTTGTATGTGAACGTAGAGTTTTGGGGATATAACTATTGGGTATGACCCGCCCAGGAGGGGCCGGGTCATGCCACTGGCGAATTAAGGATGAAGATGGCGGGTTATAAAGCAAGCCTATTGAAGGCCCAAGACATAGGGGCGACTTGAGTCCCAAGAGGATAAACCACCATATGTGTAACTTGTATTGTAAGGCAAGCTTAGTTAGTCACCGAGCCGGACATGTTGTGTGTGAGCCGGCCGGGACTCTGTAAGCTGCCGAGCATCAACCTGTGTATATAAAGGGGTGACCCGGCGGCGGGTTAAGACAAGAAAGAAGAGATCGAGAACTAGGTCAAGCGTATTCACTCACTTGTAATCGAATCCAAGCAATACAACCCCAAACTGGAGTAAGCCTTTACCTCTTTCTGAGGGGCCGAACCAGTATAAACTCTCTGTGTCCTTTGTCCCGATTAACCCCTTCAAGCTAACCTAGCTGCAATGGTTCCACACCTAAGTCCTTTCGCTAGGGCATCTGCCGTGTTAAGTCCAAGATAGTTGGCGCCCACCATGGGGCCAGCGCGGGGTGGTTTCGAGTTCTTGAAGGGCAACTTCGCAGGGATCAAGGGATACGCCGTGGGCCGGATGACCAAGAGCCGTCACGGCAAGTTTTACATCAACGATGCTGGCTAGGGCCCCGAGGCCGGCTCAATTGAGTACGGGTACCGGGTCCCCTTCGGCAGAATCCACGTCTTCATTGGCAAGATCGGCGAGTCGGGCCCTGAGATGGACACCTGCACCGACATCATCGAGACGGCTCAGCGTGCATGACCCGCCAAGGTTCAAAGCGCCGTGAAGCACGCCTTTGTTGGTTTCATCCATGGGGAGGAATTTGAGGAAGGATCTGTGTTTTGTGGTGAGACGGCCATTTACTCTGATGGTGAGTCGTCAACCGATGAGACCAATTCAATGTATCAACTGCAGGACGACCGGCTTGGGGGCTGTTCCGATGGCGACAGTATTCCGGACCCCTCTGAGCCGCCGAACAGGGTTGCAATCTTCATGGCGAGTACACAACCGGTGCTCGGTTCGTCGACCACTGTGGCTATGACCTCCAGCTCAACGGCCGCGGTGACGACTGGTGCTAGCGGCTCTGCGCGCCTGCCGGCTCAAGTCCTAACTGAGCTGTTGGATGCTTTGGCGACTTTAATGGGGGCGGAGGTAACCCCGGAGACTCAAGAGCAGCATAAAGTGGATGTCGCGAAGCTACAAGATGAGATAGCTCAAGCTAAGGAAGAACTGGCGGCTGAGAACACTAGGATGGCCACGGAACGAGCTACTTTGGATGCTCAGGCACAACGGATTCATGCAGAGTCTTTCCGGCTTACCTTGGATCAAAACGCTTCAAACGCCATCATGAGGAGGAGGCATCAGACCCGCTTGCCCATAGAGTTTGAGGCTAGGAATCTTTTTAACACTCCTGGGTAGGGACCAGTGACCCGCCTGTGGTGAACCGGGCTGTTGAGACGCCCGTGACCGGAGCGTCGGTTCAGCCACGTGCTGCAGATCCGCCTCATTTGAACATGACTCCGCCTCAGCATGTTCCAACACCGCCGGGTCATTTTTCTAACCCTCTGGATAATATGATTGCTGCGGCGACGCGATTGGCGGCTCTTCCCGTTGAAGGTGAGTCTCCAGCCGCGATGGAGATACGGAGGGCCGGAGAGCTTCTTCAGACAGCGGTGGCTCAACAGGCGGCTTATTCATACATGAAAGGATTCATTCAACCCCTCATCCAAGTCGGAGTTATAGCAGGCATATTGACTCGCCAGCAGTTTCAAGCAGTGAGCGGCGCCATAATCAGCCTTGTAGGCATGACCCTCCGCGTGGTGGTAACGATGCTCAGGCTTTGGTGGATCAGGGCAGGGCACATCGAGAGTCAGAGTTGGCGGCTCAGTTGGTGGCTCAACATCTATCCCCGGCTTACCCATCGGCGTCTGTGGAGGGCGGAGTGACCTCTAGAACCCTTGGTGTGCCATGTTTAGTGCCGGCTCTACGTAACGAGCGTCTGCCTAAGGATTTCAAGGCCCCCCGCAAAGTACCTAATTACACGGCGGATCAACCCCCAAAGGCCTGGATTGAAAGCTATGAGATGGCCATGGAGATGTTGGATGTTAGTGATGCTGCGTGTGCTAAGTACTTCACCATGATGTTGGATGGGCCGACTCGTACTTGGTTGAAAGGACTGCCCGCTAACTTCGTTAGGTCATTGGCGGAGTTGAAAACGCGGTTTATCCAAAATTTTAAAGATACATGCAAGCAGCCTATGTCGATTCTGGATTTAGACTCTTGCGTCCAAGGTGAGGGCGAGTCAACAACCAATTGGGTACGCCGGATTTCAGCCATTGTACACTCATCGGACAGTATCAATGTCGGGTCAGCAGTCCTGATGTTGGAGAAGAATTGTCAGTTCCTTCCCCTTAAGCAGAAGCTGGGGCGACTTAAGCGCCATTGCAATGATATGGGGGAGCTCATGGCGGCTCTTGTCAAATATGCCGACTCTGATAGTACGAAGGACCCTGAGTCTGATGAGGAGAAGGCTGGCAAGGGGAAGAAGAACATCAATGCCAAGGGGCAGCACCATACGGCGGGTTAAGGTGGCAACGATAAGCGCAAGGCCGATAATAATTCAGACTTTGTGGCTAATACCAATGCGCAGAATAACAATCATCATCGTAAGGGGAAAGCGTCAACGCCCCGGTTTGGGGGGCCAAAGTTTAACATTGAGGTGATGATGAATCAGCCTTGCCCAAAGCATGGTATGCAAGAGAAGCCGGCCAGTCATCTGTGGAAGGATTGCTTCATCATGAGGGAGTATAAAAATTCCAATTTTTTTAGAATAATCATGGCCCGAATGGCGGCTCAGATCCGGATCTCACGGACCTAGCTTTGGTGGTGGCGGCTCAAATTCCGGTTTTCAGGGCCAAGGCAATCAAGGTGGTTTTAATTAGCAATCTAGTCAAGGGAATCAGCAGCAGCAGTCTGGTTATCAGAGTAATCCAAAGCAGCTCAATAGTGGTCAGTATCATGTGTTTACCACGAGTTTATGCAAACAGGACCAGAAGGTTCATAAAAGGGCGGTGAACGCGGTTGAGCCGGCGGTCCCTCGCTACTTGCGGTGGTCTGAACATCCTATTGTATGGAGCCGTGAGGATCACCCGCCCCGGGTTGACAATCCGGGTCAGTTGGCTTTGGTGGTTGCGCCTCAGGTTGGAGGGTACAAATTCACTAAGGTACTCATGGATGGAGGCAGCAGCATCAATATCCTTTACTATGATACTTTCCGTCGTATGAATCTGACTGATAAGGATCTTAAGCCGTCTAATACTGTTTTTCATGGCATGGTGCCTGGTAAGTCGGCGTATCTGGTGGGCAAGATAGCTTTGGAAGTGTCTTTTGGTGATGATCATGATTATAGAGCTGAAACATTGACTTTTGAGGTGGTTAAGATCAAGAGCCCTTATCATGCCTTGTTTGGGCGGTCGGCTTATGCTAAGTTTATGGCCAGACCTTGTTATGTTTATCTGCAGCTTAAGATGCTGGGTCGTAAGGGTACCATCACAGTGCATGGGAACAGGAAGATAGCCTTGGAGTGTGAAGAGGGTGATGCTGCTTATGCTGAGTCTGTTTGTGCAACAGAGGAGCTGAAGTTTTACAAAGATAATGTTGACCCGGCAGATATGACACCTTTGAAGAAGCCAACCATGGAGCATGACCCTTTGTTGAAGTTTAAGTCGGCGGATGACACTAAGCTGGTTGATTTTGTTCCTGGCGACTCGTCCAAGCAATTCAGTATCAGTGCTAATATGTATCCAAAATAGGAAAGCACGCTCATCGAGTTCATCCGTGAGAACCGGGACATCTTTGCATGGAAACCTTCTGACATGCCAGGTGTACCGAGGGAACTCACTGAGCACACTCTTAATGTTGATCCAAAGTTTAAACCGGTCAAGCAATTCCTTCATCGTTTTAATGAAGAGAGGCGCAAGGCCATTGGTGAAGAAGTGGCCCGGCTCTTGACGACTGGGTTTATCATTGAAGTTTTTCATCCTGAGTGGTTGGCTAACCCGGTGCTGGTGCTTAATAAGAATGGCACTTGACGGCTGTGTGTGGATTACACAGACCTTAACAAAGCCTATTCGGCTGATCCTTTTGCTCTCCCTCGTATTGATCAGATCATTGATGCTACGGCGGGTTGTGAGCGTTTGAGTTTTTTGGATGCTTACTCTGGTTATCATCAGATCAAGATGGCAGTTAAGGACCAGGAGAAGACAACTTTCATCACTCCCTTTGGGGCCTTCTGCTATGTGTCTATGCCTTTTGGGCTCAAGAGTGCCCAGGCGACTTATCAGTGGTGTGTTCAGAATTGCCTCCATGACCAGATTGGACGTAATGTTCATGCTTATGTGGATGATATTGTTGTGAAATCCAGGAAGAAGGAGACCTTGATAGATGATTTGAAAGAGACCTTTGACAATCTCCGGGTCTACAAGATGATGCTTAACCCGGCCAAATGTGTCTTTGGTGTGCCAGCAGGCAAGCTCTTGGGCTTTTTGGTTTCTGAAAGGGGCATTGAAGCTAACCCAGAGAAAATCAAGGCTATCACTTCCTTGGCTAGGCCGGCGTGTATTAATGATGTCCAGCGTCTGGCGGGTCGTATTGCGGCCTTAAGCCGGTTCTGATAGAGGCAACGGTGTCCCGTCTTTCATTGAGATGGTGGTTTTCGTTTTGGAGGAAGTCGACTTTGACGATCCGACTACGAACGTGCGAGGACGTCGCGCCTTAGCAATCGCTAAACCAACTCCGAGAGGTTATTGACCATGCCGGAGCACGATCAACCTGACCTCGAAAGTATGTTTCCTGCAGGTAAACAAAGAACAAGCAAGAAACTGAGATTGCAATCTGGATATTGCGAATATAAGAGGAAAGCTTTATTGACCAAGGTGGGGTTCTGTGACGTCTTGGTCTGGTCGTTGAACACAAACGAAGTACGCGAAGTTGCAGCTATGGCGAACTTTTAATCTAAACAAAACCCAAAGTCTAAACGGTGCCCTAAGGGCTGTATATATGGAGGAAGAGGGGGGAATTTCGTGACCCTTGGAAGAGGGGTCCGAAACCAACCCTATCTCTTTTTTCCCCACACATACAGACTCTAAAAACAGCCTATACTTATGTATTTCGAAATTACATGGGCCTGGCCCAATAATAAGGTGACGCAGCACCTAGAATAGCCTCTAGACAAAATTTATGAAGTGGCATCTTGTATATTTCGTCCAAGGCTTCATGCACTCATTATGGTGGCTTCAAAGTCCTGAAATCATCACTTGTAACTCCGTTCTTGTTCCCCTTGCGCATGCCATCATCTCCATGCTTGGTCTTGCTCCAGTGTTCATCCCTCTTATCCATGCCAGGCCCTTCATTTGTAAGCAAAACAAATGTATCCAATTTAGGCAGCATCATATTGACATGAACATTAGAATCATTACCAAGAAACGAAAGTACCTGATAATTTAATTGGCGTGCGCGAGCTCTAGTAATTGGTCCAGTATATGTAGTAGTAGGGGCTGTGGGTGTAATAATGGTATTGATGTCCTCATTAGGTTCATAAGCCAGTTGGGCAAAAAAGCTATCCCTCTGTACCACATGATGAAGAAAACAAATCACTTTGTCTGGAGTGATGCTGCTGATCATGCGTTTGAGGCCTTGAAAAAACAGTTAGCTGAGCCGCCAATCCTTGCTGATCCTATTGATAAGGAGCCCTTGTTGTTATATGTGGCTGCTAATAGCTGAGCCGTCAGTGTGGAAATTGTTGTCGAAAGTAACGAATCAGGCAAGGAGTATCCGGTTCAGCGGCCGCTTTAATATGTAAGTGAGGTACTCATTGAATCCAAGCAGAGATACCCACATTGGCAAAAGTTGGTTTATGGGGTGTTCATGGCTAGTCGTAAATTGAAGCAGTATTTCTTCGGTCATCCCATCACTGTGGTCAGTTCTGCTCCCTTGGGGGATATTATTCAAAACAGAGAAGCCACGGGTCGGATAGCCAAGTGGGCCATTGAGCTTGGACCCCATGGTTTGAAGTATATGCCTCGGACAGCTATTAAGTCTCAAGCACTTGTGGATTTTATTAATGACTGGACCGAGTTGTAGATGCCTGAGGATAAGCCGGATAGCACATATTGGACTATTCACTTTGATGGATCCAGGCAGTTGGAAGGCTCGGGGGCTGGAGTTATTTTGACTTCCCCACGAGGTGATAAATTTTGTTATGTTTTAAGGTTGATGTTCCCTTGTACTAACAATGCAGCTGAGTATGAGGCCTTGCTCCATGGTATTTGGATGGCTAAAGAGATGAATCTAAGCCGGGTGAGGTGTTTTGGCGACTCAGATTTGGTGGCTCAGCAAGTTTCAGGCACTTGGGATTCTAAAGATCCACTCATGGCGGCTTACCGCCGAGAGGTTGATGCTATTGCTGGTCATTTCAAAGGTTATCAAGTGGAACATGTTGATCGCAGGAAAAATGAGGCGGCTGATGCTTTAAGCCGGCTAGGGTCCCAGCGTAAGCCCGTACCACCTAATGTTTTCCTTGATATTCTGAATAACCCTTTAGTCAAATTGCCAATGGAGGAAGATCTTGCTATTCCTGACCTGGAGGTGCAGTTGGTGGCGGCTCTTCATGGTATTCCTGATTGGACAGTTCCATATTTGGCTTATATGACCCGGGGCGAGTTACCTGAAGATGAAACTTCGGCCAGGCAGATAACCCGGCGGTCTAAGTCAATGACTATTGTCAATGGAGAGTTGCACGGCTGCAGTGTCACAGGGGTGTTTCAACGTTGTGTTTCTCCTGAGGAAGGTCGAGATTTTCTACGAGAGATTCATGAAGGAGATTGTGGTCATCATGTCGGCTCTAAGTCTCTCATAGCCAAGGCTTTTCGTCATGGGTTTTATTATCTGACGGCTCATGCTGATGCAGAGGATTTGGTCAGTAAATGTGATGGTTGTCAGAAATTTTCAAGACGAGCTCATGTGCCGACTCAAGAATTAAGGATGATTCCAATTACTTGGTCGTTTGCCGTCTGGGGGCTGGATATGGTTAGACCTTTTAAAATATCCAAGGATAAAAAGACCCACCTTTTGGTGGCGGTTGACAAATTTACAAAGTGGGTTGAGGCAGAGCCGATCAGCAAGTGTGACACGGCAACGACGGTTAAATTCATCAAAAAGGTGATTTTCCGTTTTGGCTACCCTCACAACATTATAACTGATAATGGCACTAATCCGTCTAAAGGTGCTATGAAAGAATTCTGTCAACGAGAGCATATTCGTCTTGATGTGTCATCAGTGGCTCACCCCCAGTTCAATGGCCAAGCTGAAAGAGCCAATCAAGAAATCTTGAGAGACATGAAACCCCGGCTTATGGTCCCATTGCAGAGGACGCCGGGTTGTTGGGTTGAGGAGCTACCTTCAGTGCTTTGGAGTATCAACACCACCCCAACAGATCTACGGGTTACACGCCTTTCTTCATGGTTTACGGAGCAGAGGCGGTTCTCTCAAGTGACATCCCTCATGACTCGCCCCGTGTGGCGGCTTACATTGAAGCGGATAATGAAAAAGCACGCCAGGATGCTCTTGACCTTCTGGATGAGGAGCGTGACCGTGCGGCGGCTCGTTCGGTGATTTACTAGTAGGATCTGCGTCGTTATCATAGTCGCCGGGTTAAAACTCAAACCTTTAAAGAAAGTGACTTGGTGCTCCGGCTCATCCAGGATCAAACGGACATGCACAAGCTATCCCCACCTTGGGAAGGGCCCTTTGTGGTCAGCAAAAATCTAAACAACGGGTCATACTACCTCATTGATGTTCGAGAGCATAAGGACTCACGCAAGTCTGAGGAGGAGACCCGCCGGCCGTGGAACATTGCTCATCTTCGGCCTTATTACACCTGAGCCGCTGGCTCTTGTGTTGTACATATTTTTATCCTTGTATATATTATGATCAAGTATAATAAAGCTGACATCCCTGATAATTCAGGGCCTCTGTCGTTTCATTTCTGAGTATCGGAGTCTTTATTGTCAGTTCATAAGATCACTTGGGGGCTTCCTGCTCATTGAGCATAGCTATGACTACCCTTTGATCCGACTCATATGCCTGGTTGTGAATTACTTGGGATTTTTCCTAGAGTTAAAAAGATTACCAAAGAGAACTTGTTATAATGAACAGTTCAAACATATGTAACCTGCCTTGATGGCTTGCTGAAAAAATCACTTGGGGGCTTCCTGTTTAATGAACATAGCCTTATTTACCCTTTTGATTGGCTTGGACGCCAGGTGTATTCACCAAAAGTCCGGGTTATCCTGCCTTTGTATGCCTGCCACTCCAACCAGGTAATCTTGGAATGACTCGCCGAACTCTTGACAGTCAATCTTATAAACACCCTAAACTTGTCAAAGTTAAAACGGTGCTTGGTCATGTGAGGCCCGGCTTACAGGTTTGAATAAAGGTTTAACTCAGTGGCTGTGCGGCCCTTGAATAGCACTTGATATTGAGGCTTGGCAGCCTATGAAGGCCTTGTTTTTTCTTGATTTGCATTTGCTTTGAACATTTTTTGAGTTCATCTTGTGTACCGTATTGATATATGGTTTAAAATTGGTTCAGGTCATGTTGCCTTGATCCTTATGATTCATATTTGAATTTATCCGGAGTTTTTGATAACCCGGCCTAGCTTTGGATGATAAGTCGCCAGTGTGTCTTGATTATATGCTTGGAGTTCTGCGCTCTAAGTCTTTGGGATCTTACCCTTGATGCATATGGTGTTGTAAGCCGACAGTATGAATAAATTGAACAGGGCACTGTGCTCTAAGTCTTTCGATTGTTACCCTTACTGCATACGGCATGGTAAGCCGGTAGTATGAACAAATATCACAGGTATAATATTTACTTTGTTATGAATATATGAGGTTTTGATAAACCCACCCTGGTTATGGATGCACTCACCAGTGGATTTTCTATGGGGCATTGTGACCCGCCCTGGGGTAAACCGCCAAGATAACTTGTTATCTGCTTGTGTGCAGGGAAAATGATAAACATGGTCTGCATAATTGATGACATTATAAGCATAAGTGGCAGATCTTCAAATAACAGATCGGCGGTTCAAAAGTGTTATGCAAGTGAAGCGTGCACGATGGCACGACGGATCATTGTTTATCTAGCCTATTACAAGGCACTTGCTGGCCCAAAAGAAGTGTTTTGGAGCTTACACCATCTCATGATGCAAATATTAAGCCGACCCTTGGATTATTGGTCTTGATCTTGGCAGGTGGAGGATTCCGGGTCATCTTGCACCGGTTCATCTTCTTCTTCTTCACCCGTTGGCTGGAAGTCAGGTGTGTCCCAATCGATCCCAGTCAAAGCTTTGTACACAACCTCGTCATCAATAAGTGTTGACGGGTCAATATCAGGGACAAAGGTGTGCTTACGAATTGGCGGAATAAGGTCCTGGGCTTCATGAACCGGCGCTTTTACCTTCTTGTTTTCAGCATCATAAACCGCCTGGTACTGGGACAGGTCCGTCTCTTCAGCCAGCTTGCTTGCTAATGGACGCATTCCCCTTGCTATTTGGGCAAAGTCAGCAACACTAAAGGGAGACCCGTCTTCTTTCACGCTTGGGCAGCCATTGGCCAATTCTTCTGGATCAAGATCTGCTTGCCATGCCTTTGCCCGGCTTAATGCGGTGATGGCACCGGCCCTGGCGGCTGATGGCTTCAACTCTTCAATTCTTTGCGGCAGCACAGATAGCCTCTCCAGCACCTCTTTGATGAGAGAAGGTGGTGACTCTTTGTGCAAGGCAGCAGAGATGGCTCGTTGAGCGCCAGTGTACAATTGCTCCACAAGAGTATATATGGCTTTGAGTTTGACGCGCATGTCTTGACCAAGGCTGGAGCTTCTCGGGCCTGCATACATGAAAAAGTATTGGTAAACCGAGTAATGATTGATATAAATTGCTGCAGAAAGAATGAAGTACAGTGTTACTTACCAAAGATGGCGGCTGTCATGATGTTAATTTGACGCTTTAAGCTGGAAAGCTCGTCAGCCACCGGCTTAAGGGCAGCCTCTGCTTCCACGACTCTCTTCAACAGAGCTGTCTTCTCAGTCTCCCAACTTGTCCTGTCAGCCGTGAAGTCCTTTTTCAACTTCTCCATCTCTTCCAAGGCGGTTGTCAATTCTGATTTGGCCTTGGAAGTTTCAGATTGTTGAGACTTGATATTTTGCTGAAGGTCGGCGACTTGGGAATCTTTCATATTTAGCTCTGCCTGTAGTATGCAAATGGCAGGCAGCATTACAATCATTTTATTTGAAGTCCCAAGCACAATACAAGTATTTCACTTGGCACTTGGGGGCTAATGCACATTGCTCTTTTTTGAAGACAATTCTATGATGACCCAGCTACACTGTTATGACCATAGCCGACTCATGAGGGCTACATACTTGGATTTTATTCATAGTTATGGTGATAAGTCCCAGCTTATTCATGCTGATTAAACCGGCCCTTGGGGGCTACAGGTGAAAAGTTGATCACCACTATTTGAAGTCCTGGCTTACACTACAAAAAAAAGACTCATCCGTGACATTTTGGGCCGAACGAAAATCTTTTCTATCATACTTATGACACTTCTATGATGATAATTGTGACAAAACACGGTATCATCATAGATGTGGTGGGGTCCTACTTCTATGACAAAAAATCATGACAGAAAATGGGTTTTCGTCCTGGGCGGGCCGGAGACGCAGCTGCATGACATTCTTTGGGCCGTCCATGACGGAAAAAACGTGGTAGAAGCGAGGGCGAGGAAAATATCGGGGTGTTCCCGATTACGGTGGGTGGTCGGGGCCGAGCGATGCACGTTTCTCTCGTACACGCACGCGCGTGGGTGCGAGGCGTTAGGCTCTAACTGAACCCGAGTGAGGCGTTGGGCTCTAACTGAACCCGAGCGATTGCGCTGCAGGCTACGCGTTACTGAACCCGAGCGATCGATCGATGGCTGTTAACTGAACCCGATCGAGTGATTCCTTTGGTACTGATGCTAACTGAAGCCGATTGATGCCGCCTCTAGATGAACAGTGACCGTTGCGGGGGGGGGGGGTTGGATGAACAGTTCCCAGTGGGGGTGGATGAACAGGACCCCGTGGTGTTGCCTCTGGATGAACAGTACCCCGATCGATCGAGCCGGTTGGGGCTGGATGAACAGGACCCCGTGGAGGGCAGGATGAACAGGACCACCCCGTGGAGGGCAAGATGAACAGTAGATGGTGGAGGGCTGGATGAATAGTAGCCCATGGAGGGGCTGTTGAACAGGAGCCCGTGGAGAGGGCTGGTTGAACAGTAGCCGGTGGAGTAGCACGCGGTGGAGGCTGGATGAACAGGAGCCCGTGGATGAACAGTCGCAGGTGGAGGCTGGAGGAGGTCGACGGTGGATGAATAGTAGCCCGTGGAGGCTGGAGGGGGTCGACGGTGGAGATGAACAGTATCCCGTGGAGTCCCGTTTTGCGGTACGCCACACCCCTCCCGATGAACAGGACCCCCGTTTCGACCGTAGCGCTCCAACACAAGTCCGTTTCCTCCGTTTTGCGGTACGCCACACCCCTCCCGATCAACAGGACCCCCGTTTCGACCGTAGGAGGTCCGTTTCCTCCGTTTTGCGGTACGCCAGACCCCTCCCGATGAACAGGATCCCGTTTCGAACGTGGCCGGTCGAACACAAGGCCGTTCCCTTCGTTCTGTGGTACGCCAGGCCTCATTTCCATCAGCTCTTCCGTCCAATCCCTCCCGAGGAACACGACGACGCATTCTGTTCCGACCCAGCCGGTTGGCTCCCCATGAACACGACGACGACGCTGTTTCTCCGTTCCGACCCAGCCATGTACACGAGCCCTGGCCGTACGTATGCGTGAGTAGGCGTTCGAGACCCTGCCCGTATGTATGTATGTGGTCGTATTTTCTTTCTTGCACACTGGCCGCTGTACGTACGTGTACATGCTACGTGCGAGCCTCTACTACGACACGTGCGCGCCTCTACATCGACCAGTATGTACGTACACGTTTGCGACCAGAATGACAACGCTACGTACGCTTCGACTACGTGGGTCCCGACTGTCAGGCACTTCCTTGCGTGTGAAGATGTAGCTGGTGGGTCCCAGCAGTCAGGGGGCGAATCGTTTTTTTTTCGGACACACTTCCTTGCATGCAAAGATGTAGCTGGTGGGTCCCAGCAGTTAGGGGGAAATGTTTTTTTGCGAAATACGGTGGCCCGTCCGGTGGGTCCTTGCTGTCAGGTGGAGGAATAATTATTTTGCACGTAATAAGGAGGCACTTCCTTGCTGCGGCCGTGGACCCAGCTGTCAGCCTCTCCACGTACAGTCCACGTCCGATGGAAGCAGTTCCTTCACCACGTTGACCACGCTGCACCGAGAGCACCAGGGCGGTGGACGACGGCGAGGCCTAGGAAGGGGACGATGCGGAGCCGGGGAAGACGCGGCAATGGATGCCCACGCGTAGAGGAGTATGAGGGTTCACTGGTTCGCTGCGGTGTGAGGCTGCCGTCGCCACAGAATAACAGGGGGTGTGGGTGAGTAGAGGGATGGCCTGGCCAGCGGTGGGAGTAGTAGGGGGCGGTGAGGCCTCCGCCGCATCGCAGCCGGCCACGGGAGGCAGGAGCACGAGGCATGACCGGCGCTGGTTTGGGCGGCTGGAGCAAGAAGACCAGAGGTTGAAGAAGCACTACGACCGTTGGATGGACATCGTACGGTCACTGGAGCTAGAATCGTTCATATTGACTAAGTTGACAAAGCACTCCGTCCCCGTCAACTTAGTAGGCCCACAAGTCAGCCTCCCACCAAGGTGGGTCCCAACTAGCAGGGGGAGTATTCATTTTTTTTGTGCGTAATAAGGAGGCACCTCCGGTGGGTCCGAGCTGACAGCGGGGGGAACGGTTTTTTCGCGAAATACGTTGGCCCGTTTGGTGGGTCCCAGCAGTCAGGGGGAATGTTTTTTCGCCAAATACGGTGGCCCGTCCGGTGGGTCCGTGCTGTCAGGTGGAGGAATAGTTATTTTCCGCGTAATAAGGAGGCACTTCCTTGCGGCTGCCGTGGACCCAGCTGTCAGCCTCTCCACGTACAGTACTCTTCCGATGGAAGTCATTCCTTGACCACGTTGACCACGCCGCGCCGAGAGCACCAGGGCGGTGGACGACGGCGAGGCCTAGGAAGGGAACGACACGGAGGCAGGGAAAACTCGGCAGTTGTTTCCCACACGGAGCGGAGTACGACTGTATGAGGGTTTACTGGTTCTTCTGCCATCGCCGGAGAATAACAGCAGGTGTGGGTGAGTAGAGGGATGGCTAGGCCAGCGATGGGAGTACGATGGGGTGGTGAGGCCTGCGCAGCAGCACAGCCGGCCGCGGGGAGGAGGGAGCAGGCAGTCCCGCCGGCGCTTTTTTGAGCGGCTAGAGCAGGAAGAGCAGAGATTGAAGAAGCACGACGGCCGTTGGATGGACATCCAACAGTCACTGCTTGTGCGTCAACCTTTTTTTAGGAAAGCCTCAAATCTGTGGAAAGCGGCATACAGCCCATCTGCCATTATTTCTAATAATTTACAGCCCATTTGCTAATTCTTAAGGTTTTTCTTGGAGCCCATTCTTTTGTTAGCATTACAGCCCATATTGTGACCACGGTTAAAAAATTATACGAAATTTTGCATATTTCGGTGTGGTCCGAAATGTTTTTAATCCCGAAATTTCGAGTCACATTCAAACTGATTTTAAAAATAAATGTATATCAATATAAAATCCAACAAATTGTCCACGCATAAAAATTAATGTAATTTAAAATCTCGAAATGAAAAAAAGAAATTTGAAACTAATTGCCGGTTTGATGTGTTTTAAAAATGTACAGCCCATTTCTCATTACTGATAGGCCATTTTCTCGGCCAGCCGAATGAAAGCTCTCCTCGTCTTGAAAGATTTGCAGCCCAACAGGCCTGACAAAGCGACTTACTTGGCAAATCACAAAAAAACTGGGTTGTGGCCGTGGACCCAGCTGTCAGCCTCTCCACGTACAGTACTCTTTCGATGGAAGTCGGTCGTTGACCACATTGACCACGCCGCGACGAGAGCACCAAGGCGGTGGACGATGGCGAGGCCTAGGAAGGGGACGATGCAGAGCCGGGGAAGATGCGGTAGTGGATGCCCACGCGGAGAGGAGTACGAGGGTTCACTGGTTCGGCTGCGGTGTGAGGCTGCCGTCGCCGCAGGGCCTGGCTAGCGGTGGGAGTAGTAGGGGGCGATGAGGCCTCAACGGCAGCACAGCCGGCCACTGGAGGCAGGAGCAGGCGGTCTCGCCGGCGCTGGTTTGGGCGGCTGGTGCAAGAAGAGCAGCGATTGAAGAAGCAGTAGGACCGTTCGATTCAAATCCAACGGTTACTGCTGCTAGAATCGTTTGTTGACTAAGTTGACAAGCCCTGCGTACGCGTCAACTTAGTAGGCCCACAGGTCAGCCTCCTAACCGGTGCGCCCCAGATGTCAGTGGGAGGAATCATTTTTTCGCGTAATAAGGAGGCAGTTAATTGCGTGCGGCCAGGCCTGCGGAGGGAGTAGGGTGGGCCGGGGAAGCCTGCGCGGCATCACAGCGGGCCACAAGAGGAGGGAGCAGGCAGTCCCGTCGGCGCTAGTTTAGGCGTCTGGAGCAGGAAGATCAGAGATTGAAGAAGCACGTCGGCCGTTGGATGGACATCCAACAGTCACTGCTGCTAGAATCGTGTGTTGACTGACAAAGCCTTGCGTAAACAAGTCAGCCTTGAAATCTGTGGTGTGTACAGCCCATTTGCTATTATTTTTATAATTTTTACTCATTTTCTAATTCATATGGAATTTATTGCAGCCCGTTTTCCATTTTTAGAATTGTTGCCCATTTTCTTGTTAGTATCAGGGTTAAAAAATTAACTAAATATGTGGGAAATTTTGAAAATTCACAATTTTTTGGTGGGGAACAAAATATTTTTAATCCAAAAATTAGTAGCCATACAAAAAAATTAAAAATAAATTAGTACTATGTCATGTTAAATCCAATGAAATACGTATAAGATATCAGTGAAGAACAAAAACAAAAAAAGAAACTAATATCCCATTTGCTATATTTTTTTTTGGAATTTTCAACCCCTTTTGATATTACTTTTAACAGACACTGACCATACTCTTTGGCCAGGCCGGAATGCATCCCTCCTCGTCTTGAAAGATTTGCAGCCCAGTAAGTCGGAGAAAACAAATAGGCCTAGCTTGGGTATTCTTCAAAAAGAAATACTGGGCTACCTATTTTCCCAAAGAAAAAACTGCTGGGCTGGTCATGTTGTTAGACGGGCCACAGAGACCGCACAACCCAGTTTTTAGCTTGCTCCTCTGAATTACTACTAAAAAAAGTTGTGCAATTCTGTCATGAATTGACTATACGTTGAAAATGATGTGGGTCCCAGATATCAGCAGGGTGGATTAGAGTAGAAAAACGAGGGGTTCATCTGAGTAGTAAAAGAGGCGCTTGCTTGTGTTCGGGAGTGGACCTGGTGGGTCCGTACTGTCATACTCACAACTACAGTCCTCTCCTGATTCACTATGTTAACAGGGACCGTTTCGAAAAAAACTATGTTGACAGGGCCGGACGGCGGCGCCCCGGCGAGCGCACCAAGGCGGAGGATAAAGTGTTGTCGCCAATGTGCTGGGCTGGGTTGGACATTCTTATTGAAAAATAAAAATGGACCGGATCTATTTATGAGGTTGACTACGATTTGCATGGGTCCGCTGGTTGCAGGAAGAAAATGCTGGGAGAAAGAAGACTGGTCGCTATCTTTGCCGAAGAATAATATCGACTGAATGTAACGACACTATCATAGGAAATAATATCCTCCTGTTAAATCGTGAATTTAAAGAACTGGTGCATGAGCATTTAGCTTTATTTATTTATTTACTTATTTATGTTTAGGGGACCATGAGCATGTACCTGGGCCGGATTCATGTGAGAGCCTCCCTTCCAGTTAATTATGGGCTTCTCTATTGGGCCTTCATTAGTGGGATGCATGTTATCAACAAGTGGAAAATGTGTTCCATACGAAAAATAGTATGCGCTACGTACGGTACGGGGCACTAAAGGATCGAACCATGCAAGGACTTCCAAAACATTGTGTTTGTCGTTCTAACAACATATTTATTCAACCAACAGACAAAATATACTACTGATTGTACATTGAAAATAGCTGCTGCTGCAACCAGGGCTGGGGGTGCAACAGAAGCAGTAAGCAGGCCAGAAGAGTGAAGGCGCAGCTCTCTCTTCCAAACCAAACATCAGCCATCATTACAAAAGGGCTACCAAAAAAGAACAAGTGTATGCATCAAACTAAATAAAGATCCTACTACACCAAGTGTACGCATCTAACTAACTAGCTCAGTTAGACGTTACTATTTATTAAGCTGTGGAGATTGGCTGGCGGCTTGAACCAGATGGGTGCCTGACGGGGGAAACTCCAGCCAGTAGGTCGAAGTCTGATACTTGCGACCCTCTCTCCTACTTTGGGCTGCAGAGCGTGGCGGCACATATCAGGGTATGGTGCATGCAGAGACGCATGGTACGCTGTGTACACACAGTTTTGCCTGATGAACGAAACCACGCTGCCATCATGATCCTTGCCGTCGGTTATCTCCTGGTTAATCGGATAATTCAGTCCGACAAACAGAGAGCGTGTACCAAGGCTACTTACCAACCTCCAGTCAAAAATTCCTGAAGGCCCAAAGAAGCTGGGATCCTGCTCAAAGACCTTGCAGTGACTGTGATTGTATTCCGCGAAACAACACGTCCGGTACGTGCGAACGATCATCAATCGTTCGCCGTCGTCTGATCGAGCCAAGAACCACCTGCAACTGCCATGCCGCTTTTCTTTGAAAGGTTCTGGGATTAGGAAGGGTAGGGACACAAGGCGGCCTACAACATCATATCAAGTTGGAGTCGAATAACCCTCAAAAAAAAGTTGGAGTCAAATAAAAAGGGCTCTTGATGTAGTTAATCTTAAGAACAACATGTTATGAGCATGAATATTTTTTTCAGTAAATGTTGACTGTAATATAAGCAAGCCATCATGATATCATAGGAAAGTAACATACTGCTGTACCAGCCGTTTGTAGCGATGACTGGAGTAGGCCAGCAATACGTCCAGCCATAGAAGGAGTCGATAGCGTAAATGAAGCCCTTGTGTTCAATGGCATCAGAGAACCATGGAGGATGTATGATCCTGCGATGGACGTGCAGATTTATCCACTTACCGCAATGACCTGTCAGATAGGCGAGACCGCGGTTGAAGAACGCAATTAGCCTGAAGTCTTTATAATTCGCAGATCTTGTGGGCACTTGGCAGATTACAACCTTGAGCAAATCAAACTTGGTATCATGTTGGCTACTGTAAGATTCCGAGTATTCTGGGCCGCGGTGCCAAAGCAGTGCAGTGTTAATCGAAGGAAGGGGGATCAATCGCCGGGTGTAGACCTCCACGAGCATCCAGCTGCCGCGACCGTCGACGAGCACCATCCAAGATGTGTTCATGCCGACCCAGTACATATCGTTAATGTAGTTGAGGGTGACGGGGATCGGATCGCAGTCAAGGGGGTTGATGCTCGCCACCCTACGATTGTTATGCTGCATGACACGCCGTTTCTAAAGATCAAGGAGCTGGCTTAAAAAGCTCCGGCCTGAGGGATTTGAGTAAATGGTACAGCCCTGACGAGCACGCGGCGAGCGGCATGGTACTGAGATTGTCCACACGCGAAACAATGAGCTTGATTACCTCTGTGGGGAGCGAATTCCAGCCACTCTTTCGGCGGATGCTGCTCGGTTCTGCCATTGTTAGTGCTTGGGTTTCAGACGAGGGGGGAAGGCGCCTTAGCGGGGATGGAAGATTGGACGAGGGGGAGGCGCCTTAGCGGGGATGGAAGAGCAGACAAAGATGGAGAAGCGAATATGTGCTGCGGGAAGTGGACAGGTGATGATGACTACAGCATGCCGCTTGACTTACGAGACACATACCAGCAGCGTAGGGTCATATCAAAGTCAGACAACTTGCTTGAGTGATCACAGTACTGGTACTCCCTACAGTACCTGCTACTATGCCCTAACTTGCTTGGGTAGAGTAGTAGTGGAGTAGGACTCTGCTCTACTACTAGCACCAGAGGAGTAGTATGTTCTAATCTAAAATAGTTACAAACTTCAATGCCCGAGGGTGGAACAACTATGAACCGCCATCGGTACTAACTCCAATCCTGCAAGTCATGGATTTGTTTCTTTTTAACTTTCTGTATGAATCTGTAGCCAGCCTACAAGTCATGTACACTGTACTGACAGTGGAACCCACAGAGTACTTAGAATACAAGATTAAGGATGCAATTAACTTTTTATAGAGGGAGAATCATACACGCAATTAACTCAAATGGATTGGACGTGACTCTATTATTCTCCAACGGCAACCGGCAAATTTCCTCCCGCGGGCCGAAGTAGGTTTCTCGGTTTGCATGCGGGTTTAACGGAGGGGTTTGATGGAGGCGAGGACGCGTGTTCATCCGGGCGTGCAGTGGACGGCGCAGTACTATTCGATTTGACAACTACAACTAGTATATTATAAAAAACAAAGAAGAGTAGTAGAGATAGAGATAAGAATAGAGACTAGGGAGGAGCACCATCTACTGCTTCGTGGGCTACTCATGCGCTCCATTCGGCGGCCGCAACGTCCCCTACATCCACTCCCTCCTGCGCTCCATTCGACGGGCGCTGTTGAAATTTGGGGAGCGCACTCTCACGACTGCTAGCAGCGACGACTTCACCGACGACGACTTCTTCCCCGACCTCGGCAACCTCTTCCTCAACGACATGGGAGACAACCTCAACGCCAATGGTGCTGCTCCCGTTGCACCGTATCTGTTTTTGTCCTTCCTGTTCGAAATCGTGGTAGAATTCATGTTTCTAGTCTGTGTCCTAGATTCGATCTGTTCATCTACTATGCTAGTCCGCATGATTAGTTTAATCTCTGTTATAGCCGTCATGATTTATTTTGTGCTTATTCGGACTAAATCTCGTAGTAACTTGCTCATATATTCAACTGGCGGAACGTCCCCTACAGCCACTCCCATTTCATGGACGGCCTGGTCGATGCCTCCAAGGAGCCCTTCGTCTACTACTATGAGTGCCCGGTGCCGTTTTGGGGCTCGCCGGCGGACATCGTGCAGCACCTGACGCAGGTGTGCGACAACCACTACTGGCCCTTGGCGAAGAACATCATGTACGAGACGTGCTACCTGTTCACCGTGCCGGAGTCGCTGGAGGATCAGCGCCGCCTGCTAGTCTCGGAGGAGGAGGACAGTGTCTTCCTCTTGATCGTGGCCACCGGCGAGGCCCGCGCAGGCCGCCGCCACATCTCTATAGTGTGCGTCAGGGGCGATGCCATTGACACTGACACTGACATGAGGCTAATGTACGGGTGCGTGCTCACTATTACTACCCCTCGGAGGTACATGGGCGGCGACACTGGCTACGCCAAGCATACTTGGACTTTGCCGAGCTAGGACTTTCCCGCCGATGTGGCATGGAAGACGCACGGTGTTATGTGACCCCCAACAATGTGCACGGGGACTCCAAGGAGGTTCACCTAGACATCTGCATTATCATGTTAAATGTTGATCATTAGTCTTTGCTCAATGTAATCCGCTGTCTAAGCATGTGGAGACTTCCATGCATGATCTTGCTCTATTGGAGTATCGCGCATGAATAAAAGTGTATCCATTTATGGTTTAGTCTAGAATATTCCATGTATGAATTTTTACTATAGTACTGGTGAAAGACTTATGATGAACCATTTCTTACATATCCTCTGCCCCTTCCAAGTCATCCTGATTTAATCCCTCCGTCTAGGTGTATAAGGGCATGGTTAATACTTAAATAGTATAGCCAACTGTTGACTACAAGAAAGTGCCATGTCATCTGTAGCCAACATATATAACAATGGATACTCAAAAACTAATTCTTGAAGATCACTTCCTGCAAAGCACAATAAGAGTTATTTCTTCACAAGTTTTGGATGCAGGTTGAACAGTTGAATGCTTTTGTTTGCAAAAGATACTTTTTTTATCTATTTCACCCGGATGTTTGTGAGCTCTAGAGATGAAATAATATCCGAACAAACCTATCGATACGCGTTACACATGAGATGACCCCCACATCCTTTGTCAAAATAAACAACTCCCCGATCAATGCATTTCACTCTTCCGTGCAACGCACGGGCACCTTACTATAGATTAGGACGACCAAAAATTGAACTAACATTATATATAGTATGATAAATGATGATGCATGTCACCTAAAATTATATCATTGAAAACTATGTTCAAATACGAATCCAACGATATTGTTTTTGTTGACATGCACTAACAGTTTGTCAGTTAAATCTTCAGTCAAATCCAATGGGGGATAAACCACGACCGATGTAGTAGTACTAGTGTAGAGGGCGGCGCTGCACGGGAGTCTCACCCCGCTCGTGGCGCGGCAGTAAAGCAGTCATATCACAAAACCCAACCACTCCCAATAATAAGTGGCCTGGTAAAATAAACGGACAAGCAACCATCACATCCCTCCGTCTTTTTTGCATTTCATCTCTCTGCATTTACTTTCTCCGGTTCATCTCGCACACTCGATCCCTAGCTACTACTCCTAGTATCCCTAGCTACTACTCCTAGGGCCAGTTCTTTTAGCGGCTTCCCTAGCTTTTCCCATAAGACTAGTCACAGTGGAGAGTAACATTAAGGCGCCTCACTCATTTATTTGGGCTTCTAAACTACTACTAGTAGTACCTCCGTCCTGGTTTATTCCTCACCATTGTAATTTGTGCTAAATTTTGACCAAAGATTTAACTGATAAAATGTTAGTGCATGTGACATGCACTAACATTTCATTAGTTAAATTTATGATCAAAATTTTACATATATTACAATGGGGACCAATAAACAGGGACGGAGGTAGTAGTTGTGGGATTACTAATCTAGAAGCCTAAAAGAATTGGCCCCTGGTACTCCTACTAGTAGTAGTACTCAAGTTGGGATTCCAATTGCACGGCACAACTTGTTAGGCAAAAAATTCGATACAGGGTGTAGGAAGCGGTTTGCATGCCTTTCCAACCAGTGAGATACTCCGTACAAAGTACGACAGAGAAATAACCACAGAGAAGGAAGCTAAAAGTAAACAATCAAATGAGCATTTTTGCATTTGTTTTGCATTGAATCGTTTCACAAGCTTGACTAGTGTTGTTTTTCTACTTTTACAAAAACCGCATCTTAATGTTAAAACGTGCATTTGCACGTACATAAGTAATAGTAGTACTCCCTCCGTCTAGGTGTATAAGTCTTCCCTCCTTCTTGGTCACGGTGCACAACCAAAGATGACTTATTGACCTGGACGGAGGGAGTAGCACAGTCTGCAAGCATATATAGAGAGAGACATGTAGTGCGATAGTATATAGTAAAGTTTGTGCTATATGCACGCACTTGCAAAATGCGTACGAATACACAAGGTTTCCAAACTTTCCCTTTTACATACTTAATTAAGGACGCTAATAATTCCTGAACATTCGGGATTTATCATTTGCGTCCCAAAACTAATCAGATCGCCTTACGAAACAAAAATTATACTCCTCCTAAAAGCCACGGCGCTCGCAGGAGCGCTTGCGGCGCGCCACGAGTACCCTGGTGCGCGGCCATTTCCCAGCGCGCCGACACAACGCCTCTTCCTCAACCTTGCAACTCGCGAGGTGCTTATTGGTGCAGGAGATATGCCCTAGAGGCAATAATAAATGTTATTGATTATCTCCCTGTTCATAATTATGTTTATGTTCCATGCTATAACTGCTGTGGTTCCCGAGCCCGTATATCCATAAAGGCTCTGGGGAGAACCCATATGCACGTGTGGAATAATAAACGGTAAAATGTATTCCTAGTCGTGCCTCTAAGACTAGCTCAAGTGTTGCATGATGATTATGTTTTCCCAATCATGGGCATGTCTATGCCAAGCAACTTTGAGGGCACAATGTCAGGAAGGACATTTGTGTTGAATCGACCCGAATTGATGTTATGCTATGAGATACATTCGTCACAAGTTAATGGTTTATAACACAGAGATAGTTAATGTTTGCATAATTCCTTAGAACATGAGAGTATCGAGTTTCTTCATGCTTGCTTCTTGAACTTTGGGGTTTGTTAAACGTCATCCGTAACTGGATGGCTATTACGGCGGCTTACGGGTTCATGGGAAAGTATGTTAAGTAACTTGATAGCTCAAGATTGGGATTTGCTCCTCCGACGATGGAGAGATATACTCGGGCCCTCTCAGTGTTACGGTATCCATCATCGTATGGCCAGACACTTTGTGATTTGATCACGGGGATGCCGGAACACGATAACGAGAAAAGAGAACAATACCGGTAACGAGGTAACTAGCATAGTGGACAAGTTGTTGATCCACGGGAATGCCAACATGTCTCACCTCGGGTATTTGTAACATATCGCGAAGCAACAGGAATAGCACACGGCAACTGGAGGTTCACTCGAATATTTATTCGTGTGGGTATAGGGGTCAATATGGGTGTCCACAGCTCCGATGTTGATCATTGATCGGAAAGGGTTCCACTCATGTCTATACTTCACCGAACCTATAGGGTCACATGCTTAACGGTCATCTATCTGCTGAATACTAGACAAGGAGTCTGAGAGAAAATCACCGGAAAAGTTTCGGACACCGGAAAAGTTTCGGACAACGAAAAAGGTTCCGTAGAAAGAGGTCATCGGATGAGTTTCGATGAAACTGAAAAGTTGTTTCAGGGGATACCATAAAGTCAAATTGGTTTCGGCACATGCCTGATAATTCTTGGAGGGTGCCAGAATCATTCTGGAAGCTTTCTGGAATTTTCCGGGATAATAACCGGATATGCTCCGGAGCTGCCGGAACCACTTTAGATGCTTTTCGCAGATGAAAATCACTAAACCGGAATTGTTTCGGAACGCGTTGAAAATAATTTTGGTGGGTACTGGAAATGTTCTAAGCCCACATAAATATTTTCAGTTCGATCAGACGCTGAAAAATGTCGTCATGAATAGTGAAAATCAGCTTTACGGTTACTTTATGGAAAGCCACTTTTTGGGGCTTTGCTCCAAAAGATCTTGGGGATGACATGGATGGATAGGAGCCATTTTTTGGGCCCCTCATGGGGGTGTGGCCGGCCACATGGGTTATCCCCCCTTGGGGACCCTCTTGTTCATTGGTTTCACTCCTAGGTCCTTGTGGAAGGACTTCATTCATGTGCATTTTGGGTTTTTGTGTGAAACTACCCTACCCCTTGGGATTTCCTATAAATAGAGGTGGAGGGGCAGCCCTCCACACTTACTCTTTCTCACATACATGCCATTGCAATGATCTGGCTTCTTCTCTCCCTCCCAGTAAAATAGTTTCGTAGAGCCGAAAGGCTGTCTGGGTTCCGGCAGGAACTAGTTCTGGACGGCGAAGCCCTGCCGGATAGCTGACACCGTATGTGTGCAACTCTGTAGAGAGGTCGTAGTTTCGATCTTAGTGCCCCAAGGGGCTGTTCGAGAATGCCACCCGAAGGGCTGTCCAAGTGACGGTCCGAGTTCTGTGGGTCCTCCCGGAGGGCTGTCCGAGTGACCGTTCGAGTTTCGAAGGTCCTCCCGAAGGGCTGTCCACGACACCGTCCGGGGGACTGTTCGACCACCTCCCGGAGGGCTGTCCGTATGGCGGATGAGGGTATACATCCTCGCGGTTGGGAGGTTGTAAATCCTAGCTGCGGCGATCTGCACCGCCGATCGTCATCGACTCTACTTCCCGCTGCGCTACGAGTCGGTAACGAAAAAGATCAAACCATGTATGCAGTCTCCATAGTGGTCCTGGGCTGGTGCGTAGGTCGGAAATTTTTTGTTTTCTGCTGCGTTACCCTACAGTGGCATCATGAGCCGTGCTATGCGTAGATGCAGGTTGCGATCTAGAATACATAGAGATGTATGGGTATTGCATAATATAATTAGGTAGTAGATGAGATCTATTGCTGAAAATTATTTATGCGGGTGACAGATGAAATCTGTTACCCGATGTTCTTGTTGCTTCCCTAGAATTTGCGTTTGCTCAATCTCGAGACAGCATGGTGGAATTTGACAAAGTTCTGGCAATCCGTGATCCTGATTGATCATGGAAGTGCTATCAGTTCTTTGGGTTCTGCCGTAGTCAAAAGAAAGATGAAATTCGCAGACGACAGGGCAATGCAGATATGATCTGCACGGGGGTCATGCGTATGACGAAGTTTAGTATGGGGTTCGAGATTTATTGTCTCGTGCTTCATACACCCTGCAAAGTTAATCTAGCAACATGAACTATCATACTTGATGATGAACGTTGGTCGCTGCGGTTTAAGTCAAAACCTTAGAAGCCACGTAAAATAAATTTTGCATAAACCGATTAGAGGCGTCTAACTTGGTTTTGCAGGATGTGCATGTGATGTGGTATAGCAGTGCTCATACTAATTCGATTATGTATGAGATGACTATATGATGTAATTTGATTAACATGACCTGCGTGTCATGATTCGGCATGATGGCTGGAGCCATATGATTGCACTTTAATGACCTGCGTGTCAACCTTAAGTAATGCATTAATTTTATACGCTATGGAGATAGCAATATTATCTGGTGCATCGACAAGGTGGTGGCAATCTTCGCGAAGGTGAACACCAACACGAATGCCGAAGACGAAGAAATGAAATACTTCTTCGTCAGAAAGGGCTATACCATATCATGCTATTATGAATTGCCTGAGATGTTTATCCCTTATGATGCACCCTTCTTGATTGCGCGGTAGTCGCTTTTTATTAGGGTGATCTCTCACAAAAATACCAAGTAGTTAGTGTTCTCCCAAGTGTAGCACCGTCATGGCACCTATCTTTTCAGCGTGCGCCGTGTCACATGGGTACGAACGATTAGAGAAGTGTGAGGCGGGTGAGTTGAGACCTCGCAGCGAGATCACTTGGTTGTCTTGACGTTTAGGCATGACCGTCATGAGCTCGGAACACACGCATCGAAAGATGAACAAGAGTCACATAGAGATGTGATTGGCAAGTTGGCCTACCGGTTGAGATTTTTCGTCATCAGTGGTGTTAACCAATGGCGAACAATTGAAATGTGGGTCTTATATCACTCACAATCAATTTTGAGAGATATTGATTTGAGTGGGAGCGCACTGTTGAATTAACATGTTTAATTCTTAGTGCAATTAATTTTGAACACTGTCTAAGTGTGGTTTGCCTAATAGTTGTAGAATAATGGCTCGCGTTTCCACCTTCCCTATTAAAATTGAATAGCTGTTAAATATCTGGTTAAAACTTTACGATTGGTAACGTAATGTGAGGATCGTCCTCAAGAGTGCCGAGAAGGACTTTGTTCTATCGCATGCTTTCGGTATTATCCCGCTAATGCTATGGATCATGCGACTCTCGTCCTTCGATCCAAAAGCTATAATTCCGTTTTAGTCAAGTGCAATATGTTTGCTTCCATGAGACCCGAACTTCGAAAGTTTGGATAGTTATGTGATATTCATGGAATCTGAAAATCATTTTCAGAGACAGACAAAAGCTAAAAGATATGAGATATCCAAAGCAATGTTTGTTTGCAAACTATTAGTAAAAGTGTTTACTATGCATTAGACTGATAAAAGAGGGATCCAGGAGAATGCCTGCCATATGATGAAAGGTGAATAAAACAACAACTTAAAGAGAAAGGAAGTGTCCGAAGGGTGTTAGTAAGACTTTCACGCCTAGGAAGTCCCGGGATAATGCCACTCTTAAGTTGGGTGCTTCTTCTGAGAGTACGAGAAATACTAAAAGTTAAACTATTAGAAGTATAAAGGCAAAAGGAAAGGAGACTGGAATATCCAGCTCATGTATGAATGTCATACAAGTTTTTGATGTATAGAAGGCTAGTCAAAGATATAGTTCTTGCGAATTATGGTTAAACATGTTAATCACTAATTCTTGGGTATTGTGAGTTAATCACAAAAATGCCCGCTCAATTGCATTCTGTTGCAACTTGATGTAAGAACTACTATGGCTTGAAAGACTAGCCAGGAATGAGGTTGAGATACACACATGGAACATAGTAAATGTTACTATACCTTCCATCGGTGTATTACCCATGTATTTACTTTCATAATTCATTTTAGAGTTTCACACTCTAGCCCTTTGCATAAGGTATCTTGCAAGAAGGTTGTTCATAAGAGAACTTTTCATGTTCAGTGTTATGAATAACATAAGGGCCATACTTTCATTATGAATGAGATGTATGTTATGAATATTGATTAATACATTACCTCTGGGTTTACCTTCATAATTCATTTTAGAGTTTCATACACTCTAGCCATTGCACAATGTTTGATGCAAGAGGGTTGTTCAGAAAAGAACAATTGTTGTTCAGAATTATGAATAACATAAGGGCCATACTTCCATCATCGATGGGACGTATGTTATGAATATTGATGGTAATATGGTACATCCATAAACACTGACACTGAATGTCGCAAGACTAAAAGAATACTACACAAGTGTGGCACTGCATTTGGTCACCTTGGAGAAACCCACATGGAAAATTCCATTATGATGGATTTTGAAGTCCTTTGAATTTGAATCATCTGACGCTTGCAACTTTCCTCCGAAAAGTGAAGAGACTGAAATACCATTCACAGGCCATAAGGAATGAGCAACAAAGCTTATTGGTGATCATACATTTGATGTATGTAGTTCAATAAATGTTGTTGCAAGTAGTGGATTTTTCTATCTTCATAAATGACTCAAGTAGATATGTTGATATTTACTTGATGAGACGTAAGTCTGGATCTTTTGAAATCATTCGAAAGGTTTTAAAAAATGAAGTAGAAGTTATTGTAACAAGAAAATTATATTTCTACAATTCGATTGCAGAAAGGAAAGTTTGAGTTACAAGTTTAGCGAATGTCTAATGAGTTGTGAAAGGGGTTTTATAAACTTGCACCTCCCGAAACACCACTTCAAGTGGAAAGTCCGTGAAGATGTAATCGAACTATTTATGACATGGTAAGATCAAAGATGACATAAATAAATTTGCCATTATCCCTTTTAAAGAGTGATGCTTTAGAGACTACGACTTTTACACTGAAAAGAGCTTCATCAGGTCTGTTGAAATGAAGCCATGGTATGGTACGCCCAACCATGTTGTATCTTTTCTTAACATTTGGAATATGGGGCTTGTGTAAAAGGTTACAAACCTATTCCAAATCATACAAGTGCTACTTTGTAGGTTATCCCAAGTCATTGGGTATTCCTCCCTCACTATACCGAGGCAAATAGGTTTGCCACAAAGAACGGTATGCTTTTAAAGAGAATGGTTCTTTCTAAAAGGTGAGTGGGAGAATAGTGCAACTCGACGAGATAAACAGTATCTTCATCAGATCAAAGGAAAGAGACCTTGGAAGAAATTCCAGAGTTTCCTACTGCGACTGATACGGAAGTCTCTACAATAAAATGTATGGACTTCGGTCGAACTTGCAGCTGAACCACGTAGGCAAAGCTCGTGCAAACCTCTCAGGTGCGCAAACGAGATATTGTCGTTAGACAACAATATACCTACGATACACAAGGAAGCGTTGATGGGCCCTGACTCCGGAATTGGCTAAATGCCAATACAACCCGAGTTAGTTTCCATATAAGTGATTCAAGATTAAAACCTTGATACACCTTTCGGAAGACTTAGAGTCTAACGAATATTTATGGAACTTAAAACTGGTATGGATAAAAATGTTTTATCCGTAAAGCTCGACTTGTTGAAATAACAAGTTCAAGGAGTTGACTACAATGAGGTGGTTTCACCGTAGCGATGCTTAAAGTCGGTTCGGGTTGAACTAGCAATTAATACATATTTCAATCATGAGATATGAAACATGGATGATAAAAGGATTTCCATCTGATGGAAATGAAAGCTAGGACTTGTATATGATACAGTCCAAAGTAATTTGTCGATCCAGAGGATGCTAGTAGGTATGCAAACTTCAGAATTCCAGCAATGGACAGAAGAGAGCAAAATGGAGTTGGAATCTTCGTGTTTTGATGAAATGGTCAAAGGGGTTTTGACTTCATCAATGGGTAACGAAGATGCTTATAATTCAGGAAAGTAAGTGGGAGCGTAATAATATTTCTAAAAACCTTATGTGCTTGGCACATTGGTAATTGGAAATAAATTTCTTGACACGAATTAGGACTTCATTTGAAAATAGTTTTTCGATGAAGTGCTTAGGCTAAATAGCCTCAATATTAGGCATGATGACCTATGGAGATAGATTTACCTAATGGGGCTAAGCAATGAATACATATTGAAAAGATGCTAAAACCTTTTAGCATTTAAAACGCCAAGGAGTGATTCTTGCCGAAGTCACATGGAAAGAGTTTTTGCAAGACTCGGTGTCCCAAAACACTGATGAGTAAAATACATGATGGAGATTCCACACACTCTTGTGTTTGGATTAATCATGTAGGTAGTTGCTCCATAACTCAGTCTGAGGAATCCAGGTTCGACCAGTGATTCACATACATACAAAGCCAAGTCCACACAAAATATGAATTTTGTGAAAACGTGAAAACGCGAGGACATGCAAAGATACACACGGAGGTGAAGTCGTCAGATCCGTTGGACATCAGGCTATACCACAAGCGAAGCATATTTACACCGGTGTGCCACAGGTGTGAAGTGCATTAGCATAAGCTAGATTATTGTCTCTAGTGCAAGTGGGAGTCTGTAGGAGATATGCCCTAGAGGCAATAATAAATGTTATTGATTATCTCCCTGTTCATAATTATGTTTATGTTCCATGCTATAACTGCTGTGGTTCCCGAGCCCGTATATCCATAAAGGCTCTGGGGAGAACCCATATGCACGTGTGGAATAATAAACAGTAAAATGTATTCCTAGTCGTGCCTCTAAGACTAGCTCAAGTGTTGCATGATGATTATGTTTTCCCAATCATGGGCATGTCTATGCCAAGCAACTTTGAGGGCACAATGTCAGGAAGGACATTTGTGTTGAATCGACCCGAATTGATGTTATGCTATGAGATACATTCGTCACAAGTTAATGGTTTATAACACAGAGATAGTTAATGTTTGCATAATTCCTTAGACCATGAGAGTATCGAGTTTCTTCATGCTTGCTTCTTGAACTTTGGGGTTTGTTAAACGTCATCCGTAACTGGATGGCTATTACGGCGGCTTACGGGTTCATGGGAAAGTATGTTAAGTAACTTGATAGCTCGAGATTGGGATTTGCTCCTCCGACGATGGAGAGATATACTCGGGCCCTCTCGGTGTTATGGTATCCATCATCGTCTGGCCAGACACTTTGTGATTTGATCACGGGGATGCCGGAACACGATAACGAGAAAAGAGAACAATACCGGTAACGAGGTAACTAGCATAGTGGACAAGTTGTTGATCCACGGGAATGCCAACATGTCTCACCTCGGGTATTTGTAACATATTGTGAAGCAACAGGAATAGCACACGGCAACTGGAGGTTCACTCGAATATTTATTCGTGTGGGTATAGGGGTCAATATGGGTGTCCACGGCTCCGATGTTGATCATTGATCGGAAAGGGTTATAGTCATGTCTATACTTCACCGAACCTATAGGGTCACATGCTTAAGGGTCATCTATCTGCTGAATACTAGACAAGGAGTCTGAGAGAAAATCACCGGAAAAGTTTCGGACACCGGAAAAGTTTCGGACAACGGAAAAGGTTCCGCAGAAAGAGGTCATCGGATGAGTTTCGATGAAACTGAAAAGTTGTTTTAGGGGATACCATAAAGTCAAATTGGTTTCGGCACATGCCTGATAATTCTTGGAGGGTGCCAGAATCATTCTAGAAGCTTTCTGGAATTTTCTGGGATAATAACCGGATATGCTCCGGAGCTGCCGGAACCACTTTAGATGCTTTTCGCAGATGAAAATCACTAAACCGGAATTGTTTCGGAACGCGTTGAAAATAATTTTGGTGGGTACTGGAAATGTTCTAAGCCCACATAAATATTTTCAGTTCGATCAGACGCTGAAAAATGTCGTCGTGAATAGTGAAAATCAGCTTTATGGTTACTTTATGGAAAGCCACCTTTTGGGGCTTTGCTCCAAAAGATCTTGGGGATGACATGGATGGATATGAGCCATTTTTTGGGCCCCTCGTGGGGGTGTGGCCAGCCACATGGGGTATCCCCCCTTGGGGACCCTCTTGTTCATTGGTTTCACTCCTAGGTCCTTGTGGAAGGACTTCATTCATGTGCATTTTGGGTTTTTGTGTGAAACTACCCTACCCCTTGGGATTTCCTATAAATAGAGGTGGAGGGGCAGCCCTCCACACTTACTCTTTCTCACATACATGCCATTGCAATGATCTGGCTTCTTCTCTCCCTCCCAGCGAAATAGTTTCGTAGAGCCGAAAGGCTGTCTGGGTTCCGGCAGGAACTAGTTCTGGACGGCGAAGCCCTGCCGGATAGCTGACACCGTATGTGTGCAACTCTGTAGAGAGGTCGTAGTTTTGATCTTAGTGCCCTGAGGGGCTGTTCGAGAGTGCCACCCGAAGGGCTGTCCAAGTGACGGTCCGAGTTCTGTGGGTCCTCCCGGAGGGCTGTCCGAGTGACCGTTCAAGTTTCGAAGGTCCTCCCGAAGGGCTGTCCGCGACACCGTCCGAGGGACTGTTCGACCACCTCTCGGAGGGCTGTCCGTATGGCGGATGAGGGTATATCCTCGCGGTTGGGAGGTTGTAAATCCTAGCTGCGGGGATCTGCACCGCCGATCGTCATCGACTCTACTTCCGCTGCGCTACGAGTCGGTAACGAAAAAGATCAAACCTTGTATGCAGTCTTCATAGTGGTCCTGGGCTGGTGCGTAGGTCGGAATTTTTTTGTTTTCTGCTGCGTTACCCTACAATTGGCGGCTTGCCGGCGGGCGAGCGCGATCTCACCGGTGTGGTGATCCGGCGCCAACAGGTACTCCTCCTTGCTGGAAGCGTGCACCCTGTCCACGTACTGCCAAGCGTAGATGAGGCGCTTGGGCCCGACTGCACTCAGGGCATCGGCACGGGCGTCCTCCGCCACCCTCACGGCCCTCGCATGAGCCTTCTGCCAAAGAGCCAATTGCCTGACTCTCTCGGACGCGACATAGGCCTCCCAGGCAGCTTGTTCCGTGGTGCACTTCTCTTCCTCGGCCTTCTTCTCCGCCTCTATTTTGGCGCGCTCTGCTGGAGGCAAAGCCTCCCACAAGGCGACATCCATTTCTTTCCAAAGCTCCTCAAGGCTGGGGGGCTCGGCGGGCGGCGCGGCGTTCTCCTCGTAGCGGGGAGCCGACGCGTCCTCCGACGCGCGTGCTGGCGAGATTGGGAACGCCGACGCGTCCACCTCGACGCGTCGCAGCGAGGAGCGGAACGCCGACGCATCCTCCTCGACTAGTGGCGGCGAGGAACGGAACGGCGACGCGTCGCGTCACGGCGAGGAACGGAACGGCGACGCGTCCTCCTCGACTAGTGGCGGCGAGGAACGGAACGGCGACGCGTGACTGTCCGCGCGGTGCAGCGAGGGGCGCTTAGGGCTTGGGAGGGCCGATGCCATGGTGGTCGACGTGAGAGGGAGCCAGGGAGGGGGAGGAGATAGCGATGAACGTGAACGTGAGGGGGAGGAGATAGCGATGTCGTGGGAGGCCCGGTATTTATAGCGAGCAATGGCACACCTACGTAAGATATGGACTGAGCTGCACTGACTTAACTGCAGGTCCAGTTGCGTCACTGACATGTGGGCCAGACCCCTGTTGGGCCCATATGTCAGTGACCCAATGCACCTGCAGTTAAGTAACAGCTACGTGGGCATATTTGTTGGAGTAAATTACGGGGGAGGGAAGGGGTGGAAATATTGCTGGTCACAACGGATTGGACGAGCGCGGGGGGAGGAGAGTCATGCATGCAGATTTTTTCCACACGGGGTGGAGTGGTGGGACCACCGGAGGGAGAAGGAGAGTCTGGCAGGCATATTGTTTCCACACATGGAGAGAAAAAGATTTGGAGACGAATGGGCTTCCTGCAGGTATGGGGAACGGTGCATAATAAGTCTCATCTTGCATGCCGGGCTAGGTATAGTCTCAAGTCATTAAAAACATACACACCCCACACATGTTCATATTTCAAGGTGCACTAAATTATTGCATGCGATGATTAAGGCTGGCCATAATGGTGGTATCTTAGCTGGTATCATGCACACGGGAATAGCAAACATGCTGATGTGGCAAAGAATTAAAGAAGAGGGGGGGGTTAGAGTAACTAGTGTTCATGCATGCATTGGTAAACACATTTTTTTGTGAAGAACTACAAAAACTATTCCACTGCCTCTATCTTGCTAAGAGTAGGTCAAAATTTTGAATCGAGCCCTTTAAACTAGAAGGAAGGTAGTAGTACTCTAATAGCTAACCTTGGCCCTGTTTGGATCCATGTGTTAGAGTTAGTTTGGGTTAGTTTGAACTCAACTAACCCAAAAAAATCTAACCCACCCAAGAGGTGCTTTATACTCATTATGATCAGTATTGTAGATATTGATATTTTTAGTATAAACGGTTGACGGAAGTAAAAAGGACCAGAGGGAGTATCATGCATGCAGAGTAGGCAAAAAAATTGCTCATTTATAGCCGGTCGAAGTCTCAAAGGGCGCGACCGCGCGAGGGAGGCAAAGGTCATGGGAGGCGCGACGGTTGACGGAATTAATTGAAGTTACACACAAGCCGGCATGGCGTGCGAACAGGCAGAAGCTATACCGTCAGGCCTACGATATGGGTCTAGTAGACATGACATCTAGTGGGTCCCGCATAGTTCTCGAGAACTCTTTGGGGGCTTGCAGCCGTTTATCCACCGGGCAAGCCAGCAACCCCACGCCGTTCGCACGCCCTACTCGTCCCTGTCTTCTACTAGTACAGTACCTTACAACAGTTCGCTCCCAGTCGTCCCGTCCTTTCACATTACGGCAGTTCCACTAATCCTAACCTCCTCCCAAATCCATGGCGTCCCAAATCTCCATGATCGGCGGTGAGTACAACGTTAGAACCATCACCGGCGATGAGTTCGACGTCATCTACACCCGTTCTTCCGCAACAGTGAAAGAATGCCTTGCTCGCTTCAAACGCATGTTCGAAAACTCAAATGATGAGTGGGTCGCTGGGCTAGATGTTGAGTACACCACAGTCCTCGGAAGCGAGAAGAAACTAAAGGAGGCAGAGAAGAAGAAGCCCGCCGTGATCCAGGTTTGCGTGCATGACTTATGCTTGGTCTACCACATATGCCATGCCGACGTTGAGTGCGAGGAATTTAAGAAGTTCCTCAAGGGCGGCCGAGTCAAATTCGTTACTGTAGACTTTAGGAACGACAAGGAAATCCTGGGTCGGATAGGCCTCGTTGTAGGCGACCCCTTCGACCTCCAGAAGGAAGGGCTGGTGTCCTCCTCTCAGCCTTCAATGCTGACCCTGGCAGCAGCCATGATTGATCCTTCGTACGCTAAACTGAAGAAACCTCATCACGAGTTTCATCATGCATGGGAGTCGAAGACATTAGATGAAGATCACATCCTGTACGCAGCAATGGATGCCTACCTTTGTTTAAATATCTACAAGGGTTGGATGAAGAAGCAGAGCCCAGTGTCCGGTTCAAGCAAAGAAGCGTCGGCGAAGAGGAAGAGGGACGAGGACGAAGTCGAGGACGTGGACTCGGACTCCGAGTAGGTGGCAGTGCCATCGCTCATGCTGGTTCTACTGCAGTGTCAAGCGGACTAGTTGCTTAGTTTATTTTCAAGGGTGTGTTGTGCTGAGGCCCTAGCAGAACTATGTTTATGTTCTTTCTCGTTATTTGAACTCTTTAGTACGTACAGTAGTACTAGTACTATGTCTTACTACTGTTCTTCGCAGTTGGTACTACTGCTCGTATCTTCATGTTCCTACTGTAGTTAATACGTTCGTACTAGTAGTATAATTTGGGTCAGTCGATTTGTGAAAGAAATTCGACGGAGTGAAGGAAGAAGACGGCAGGGTGCCCATGATCTATCTTATGAGTGTTGGGTGTGGAATGCAGTTCGCTGGAAAAAAATGGATCTTGCCCGGGGTTAAACGGATGGCGGGGGTGGGGGGAGCATGGCGGTGGCAGGCGGTTCAGGGGAGGGTGCGGCAGGCGGTTAGGCGTGTGGCGGGCTGAGAAGATGAACCGTGCATCTATTTCAGAGGTTGAAGAAGCCCTTCTAGTCATCCATGTTGCATCAAACAGCTCACAAGAGTCGACTGACCCAAATTGCTCCTTCAGATTGCAGGATCCACGTGGCATTCAAGGTCTTGAAGGTAGATTCCGCGTCCGCACCCGATTTGCGGGCTCGACGCGCGTGCGACCGGCTTCCGCCGTGACAGCCACCATGCGCGCCTCCTCCGCGCGGGCAGAGACGACAATGACACGCTAGTTCCTCCTCGTCGGCGTGCTGGAGCACGCGCTCGTCCTCCTCTTCATATGCTGCGTGCATTGACGCGGCTCCACCAGCTGCTCGCGTGCTTGGCAGCGCGGCGGCATCGCAAGGAGGGACTGCAGACGACGTGAGCGGACGAGCCTTCGGCTTGGCGGCGACACGGCAGTGACGGGCGAGAAATTGTTGGCCGGAGCAGGCGGGCACCGGCATGCACAACGGCGGCGGCGACATATTGATGAGTGCGCGTATGGGAGCTTAGTTTAGTTTTATATAGGGTTGGTCAAACTTAAAAGAAAACCGTACTAGTACAGGTAAATATTAGACTTAGGCAGCGCTTTTATTAGTTACCACAGCCACGACACGGAATCCTGTGCAAGCGCGTGAACCGCGGCCGCGCGGTCGATCGAACGGTGCGTCACCGTGTCGCGCTCGAAGGACATCCACCGAACCTTTTTGTGTGTGTGAAAACAATCCCCGAATATTACTCAACTTTTTTTCCGGGAAAAATTCTTGATGCTACAATATTTCCATATATTTGAATTTAGCTCCAGTTCATGTTTATTTGGATTTGGACGTTTTAGGTGCGCCCTAGTTTTTTTTAATATTGATTTTGGGGCTGTTTGGTTCCCAGCCACCGTTTGCCAAGCCAAAATTTGGCAGCCACAGTTTAGTTGGCATGTGTTTGGTTTTTGCCACACTTTGGCTTGCCACACTTTATTTGCCCTATGGCCCATTTGTCATAGAGACAATGTTGCCACACTTGCCTAAGGTTAGGGGCTGTTTGGTTTGTGACTAACTTTGCCAAAGGTTGCCACACCTAAGGTTAGGCAAGTTTGACTAACTTAGGTGAGTGTTTGGTTCAAGCCAACCTAGGCAAGCCACACTTGAGCCCCACATGACATACACACAAAAAGTGTGGCAAGATTCCCTTAGGCTTGCCAACTTGTGTCTCTCATTTTGAGGAACTAAGCTTAGGCAAGGTTGGCAAAAATGTGTGGCAAAGTATGGCAATGCTAGGCCTAGAACCAAACAACCCTTAGTTCTTCAAAATGAGAGCCACAAGTTGGCAAGCCTAAGGGAATCTTGCCACACTTTTTGAGTGTATGTAATGTGGGACCCTAATGTGGCTTGCCTAAGGTGTGGCTTGAACCAAACACCCACCTAAGTTGGTCAAACTTGCCTAACCTTAGGTGTGGCAACCTTAGGCAAACTTAGTCTCAAACCAAACAGCCCCTGTGTGTGTGACTGAGAGAGAACGTGTGTATGTGTCCATATGTGTGTTGTGGCGGAAGGGCAATGTGGAGACGGTGTGCGTGTGATAGAGACATAGAGAGGTGCAAATGTGCAAATGATCATGCATGAGTGACACATAGACAGATACCGATACGTTGTGTATACATGAGAGAACGGTCTTCTATTTTACTTGTGTGTGTGTGTGTGAGAGAGAGAGAGGAGCATCCGTAACACAACAACCATCTCTCTCGATTCGTCCGTCCCTCACACGATCGCATGCAACACATGCATCAATGCGCACATTTTGACACCCTCACCCGACCCCTACCCACCTCAAGGCCCGCACATCGCTCTCTATCTCGCACGCACAATCTCTTCGTGAATACCCTGTTTAGCAAGTAGCTTTCCGTCACATACACACACATTTCTCTCCTTAGGTTTGTTTTCTCTCAATATCTGACACACACACACACACAGCACACATCACACACACACCCCTCCCCCGAGCACACAATTCATCCCCATCCAAGGTTATATGGCGACCACTCTCGCTTGTGCTTCTTCGCACCCCGGCATGCACAACACCTCAATCTTCAAAGAGGGCATCGAGGAGATCGAAGACGGCGACCACACTGCGCTAGAGAATGCGGGGCCATTTGGAAGCAGGATGATGTGACGACGGCTGACTGACTCCTCCCCCCACCCTCTCTCTCTCGCACAAAATTACCAATCCCTCTCTCCCCCGCACAAATTTATCAATCCCTCAACCCACGAGACCTTCCCCTCTCGTCCATGTTTTTCCAGCTCTCTCATCAAACCTGTTGTCTCTTCTCCTTCCACGTGTACAGAATCCGGATGCACACGCATCTCACGTATGTTACATGTCTCCATCTTTCTCACAGACCTAACTTCTTCCTCTCTCTTTCTCTCTCTATCTCCCTCTTTCTGTTTCGTTAGGTTTGTCTCCTACTCTCTCGTCCACATACATACAATCTTTCCCGCCCTATCTGCTCCATCTTCGCAAGCTCTCTCTGCACGTTTCATTCACACATTGGGATATGTTCAAAATGTTGCTTTTATAATGGCTGATGTAGAGTTATTGTTGGTTTTGTTGCATCCTACAAAGTAATAACTATGAAATGCATTTTGATTGTCATTTGACTGGGATTATGCGAGTTTGAGCATGTTGTGAAGTACTATAGACCTCGTATACATCTTGGAATTCGACAATGATTGTAACTATTGAATTGTATAGACCATTACATTCGAAGTCAGTAGCCTAATATATTTATTTCACAATTTCAACAAATGATTAATTCACTACATACTAAGAAAACAAATGTGTACACCCTCCGTTTTTATTTAAGTCTGCGTATTAGCATTGGTCAAAGTCAAGTTTTGTAAACTCTCAGAAAGTTTATAACAAAAAATATTAACATATACAATAACAAATAAATACCATTAGATTCATTATTGAATGTACTTTCACATCATACATATCTGTTATGGTAAATGTTTATATTTTTCTATAAACTTGGTCAAACTTTAGGAAGTTTGACTTCGGTCAAACCTAATATGCAGAGTTTACTAGTACTACTCGCTAGTTGCTTAGCCGAATCACCCAACACGCCACACGGGGAGTTCAGTGTCACAAAATTTTGAGGTCGGCGGGAAAATCTCCCGCGACCCTGATTCGAGCAGTGGGAAGTTACCATCATAGCCTTCGGAACAGGCCTACGGATGACGGTTGGTAGGGGCTGTTTTCGTAACTTCAGGTTCACCCTACCCAGCCAACCCCACCCCGGCACCCAGAGTAGTACACCTGAATACTCCCCATTTTCTATCCCCACCGCAAAATAGACTTCTCCACGGCACCGCAGCCTTCGTGCTCCTCCCCTTCTACATCGGCGCACTCGTCCACCGCAGCGCATCTGCCTCATCGACGACCTCGTACGCCGCACTGGAGCCGGTCCACCGTCGTCGTCGTACACGGAGCCTCTTCCCCGGCACCGTCTTCCACGGTCTCGGATCTGCTTCCCGGAAGCCGACGCCAAGCGCAGAAGCACCACCGTCGTGGACAATGAACTGACTCCCGTTGCCGACCATGACTCACAGAGGCCGCCGCGACCATCGTTCTCCTCCTCGATTGGTAATGTGTGTATTGAATCACTTAGCAGTACATGTGCAGTTCCAATTTTGTTCATACCTACCCTTCAAATTTCCTGGGTGCTATTGTTCCCGTAAAAGTAATTGGTTATAGCCTCCATTGTCCAACAGAATATCAGCTTGTAATTGTGCGTCGCTCCTGTATCGCGCTGTGCTTGGGTAGGTATTTCATCTGCAACCAGTAGTGTGGCAAATGATGGATAGTTTTTTAGAACTAGCAAGATGCCCATGCGTTGCACGCATCAAGATGCATTTGTATGAGTAGTTTATCTTGTGGGAGAAAAGGATGAACGAGGGAATGCCTTATTTGCAAATGCGGAGAGGGGTGTGGGTATCTTTTTGCAAAATTGCCACAGTTTCCTTCCTATCCGTCGGATATAAATCGGATGGCCTATATTGCAGGATGGCAGGAACACCATCATCACCAACTCTGTTTTTTATAAGAGTAGGGAAAAAGTAGACAAAAAATAGAGAGTAGAGAAGTAGAGATAAATATTAAATATAAAATAAATATAACGGTAGAGAAGAGAGTAGAGATAGCACGGACGTTGGGAAAGGATTGCGCGCGCGGGAAAAAGCGGCCGGGCGTGCGCTAGTTTTGGCGCGTGGCGTCCGGCGCACTTTATAAAATCCAACGCCCTCCCACCGCTCTGTGCCTTGCCACCGCTCTCTCCCCGCTCTGTGCCTCGCCACCGCTCTTTCCCTGCTCTTTCTCGCCTCGCCCCCGCCGCGCCACAATGCCGCCGCATCGCCGGGAAACTTGGGGATACCGCGGCGTCCGCGCGCGCCCCTCCGGCGGCTTCTCCGCCGAGATCCGGTTCCGCGGGATGCGCCTCGGCCTCGACAATTTTGACACCGCCAACAAGGCCGCCCGCGCGTACGACGCGGCGGCGTGGCACCTCCGGTGGCCTCATAGAACATTAAACTTCCCCAACGTGCCGACGCGGGAGCGGGCACAGGAGCTCATGCCTCTGCCGCGGCTTATCACCGACGAGGATCGTCGCGACAACCGGAGGCAGGAGCACCGTCTCGGCATCGCCGAGATGGACGAGGAAGCCATGGCGTTGTGGCGCCAACGCTTCCCGCAGGACATCATCAACGAGCGCGAGTTCTAGGAGCAAAGGAGGGCGGAGAGGGATAAGAGGAGGGCGGAGCGAGCCGCCTATCGCGAGGACAAGCGTAGGCGAAAAGCGAGCTCAATTCAACATGAGGCTAGGAGCAGCGTCGCCCTGGGAATCCGACGACGATCGGTATCTTCACGCCTACAGTCAGACGTAGGAGGAGGACATCACCGAGGAGGAGTCGGACGACGAGGAGTAGTTGAATAATCTATTTTTTTATCTATCTATGCTGAGAACTATCCTCTACTCTCTATCTCTGCTTCTCGATCTTAGCACTGTAAACGCTTTTTTAAAGCGCCGCGCGTTGCGATTCTATTGGAGATGCTCTAACATGGCAGACGAGTGCTTTAATGTTGCCCACAAGATGCGCGAGTATTACTAGTAGTATATTTTTCTTGCCATGTTGAGATTTTAAAACCACGAGTGCGAACATGCAGAGGAGCAATGAAGACCAAACACGGGATATTGGGGACATCTTCAAGGAGCGTGGCAAGTTAAAGAGGAGCTGCACCGAACCTGTAAAACGAGCTTTGGTAAGTAACACCCTTTCAATTACTTTCGTTTAGCCTCGTGTTCTTCGATGTGTATATGTTGTAGTTTCTGTTTCTCTTAAGCCTCGTGTTCTTCGATGTGTCATAAGAAGAGTCTTAATCGTCCTAATGCTTTCGTTTTTAGCTTGATGTAGGAAGTGGGTGTTCTCACCTTGTAGTCTGTTTTTATATTTTTTTCCTTTTGAATTCACTTCTCCCAGTTCTGTTTATCTGGCTTCTACTAAATGGATCTGGGTTGCTCTGAGTAATTATCTAAAAAAGAAGTAACTTCATGTCAGGATGCAGTTCCTGCGAGGAGGGAAGTATGGTCAACCTCGAGATCATGTTTCCAGAATGAGGCTGGATTACACACAATGTGCCAGTTCCCTAATGATGCTGGATTAGACACAAGGTGCAAATTCGGAGATGATGCTGGATTACACACAAGCCAGGTGGAGTCGTCAGCTGTTCGTGTCCTCGTGGCTCTAGTAAAGGCTGAAAGAAAGCGTGCAGCAGCCCTTGAGAATGTAGCTGAGTTCCTGAAGAAGCGAAAAGAGCAATCAGATGCTCTCTTCACCCATGCCAAAGAAGAGATGGAAGAAGCCAGAAATAAGCTAGCAGAGGCAGAGCAGGCTAGGCGTCTCCTGCTATCTAAAACTGTTGTCAATACAAAATTTCCTTCATAATAGCTAGGTTCAAATGTTTATCTAGTCAGCATGCCTGTTGTGCTGTCCATGCATCCACTAATGTGGCACAAAATATATTTTTTCGGTCATGTAATAACAGCAATTACTTTCCAAACAATAATAGACGAAGCATTAGACATGGTATAGTTCACGCGCAAGCCCAACATTCCAAGTTCAACTTCCACATCAAACTCATGTTCACAGATATCTCCACATTCATACATAATGTCCACAACCATGATTCACTTCAAAGCCAAAAAAATTGAGGAGAGTTATGAATAAAGAAAAACCTCTAGTTCCTGCTACCAATGTGAGCACAACAAGTCAAGACGATGCGTAAATTAATTATATTTTGGTCAATTTTTGTGTTCTAAAATGCCAGTTGGCTCGCGGAAGGACGTGTTGCCAGCACACGCGCGGATTCAATGAAGGCATGCGGGGCAGTCTGAAGCCGGTTGCATGCGGCGAGGAGGCGTGTTCAGCCGGGCCTGCAGCGAGTGGGACCCTCTTCAATGCCTACGCTATGAGAGGTCGCGTCCGTGTCAGAGCAATCACTCCCTCCAGTCCTTTTTTGTTTGCATATAACAAAATCTCATTTTCCATTCACATTTTACAAGTAAAATTCGTGGACAAACTTTGACCCAAAAAACGATGGGGACTGGTAAACCAGAACGGAGGTAGTAGTTTTTTTTAATCAAAGAAGGGTTTCCCCCTTCCGATTTTCATTATTGAAAACCAACATCTAAATCTAAACATAGTATTTGCCCTAGATCTACCAGGTTCAACATCTCGCAACATAAACCCATACAACCATACGCCAAGGAGGTGCATAGTAGGTAGTACTATGAATTCCATTTTCACTCCATACCAATCGTTCTAAAAACTACTCCCTCCGTCCCATAATATAAGAACGTTTTTGACATTAGTGTAGTGTTAAAAACGTCCTTATATTTTGGGACAGATGGAGTATTTAGTACTTATAACGCGCCATTGAAAATCGGAACTCTTAACCCCGCTAAAAATGATATTTTAAACGTGGCTACTCGATCTGTGGCAACTGGCGAGCCACCGCCTCCAAATCGTTCACCTGTGGTCCCGACCATCAACTCCTATGGATCAAATTATCACGCGAGCTGACTATTCCTACAAAGGTGCGCTCCACCACGTACCCGGTACCCGCGAATGCAGCAATCGTGCACCTAGGGTTTTAGGGTTTATTTGTTAACTTTGCCTTTACGTAACACTAATGTGTGCGAGACAGCGAGAGACCGACTGCGTGCGTGCGCCTCTTCTCTTCGTATATGTACTCCACCGTTTGTCTGGTGTCCACAAAATTATAATAACTACTAGCAATGCGCCAATGCATTGCCACACGATTTGAGTAGATTAATACATATTCACCGATTTGATAGAAAAAAAGTCTAGTTTTGAAATACGTATATCACTAAAAAATGTTATGTTTCACTCAAAATATATTCCTTTGGCGGTTTTGATGAGATAAGGGAGGAATGTTGTTGGTTTCAAGATTCGAGAAGTGGTATATGTCTAATTTCTACTCTTACTAGCAAGATGCCCGTGCGTTGCACGGAACATCAAGATCTTGTGGGAGAAAAGGATGAACGAGGGAAGGCCTTATCTGCAAATGTGGAGAGGAGTGCGGGTAAATTGTCATAGTTTCGTTCCTATCCGTCAGATATAAATCGGACGACCTATATTGCAGGATGGCAGGCCCACCATCATCACCAACTCTGTTTTTTATCCCTACTCTTATAAAAAGCATAGTCGGTGATGATCGTGTGCCTGCCATCCTGCAATATAGGCCGTCCGATCTATATCTGACGGATAGGAAGGAAACTATGGCAATTTTGCAAAAAGATACCCACACCCCTCTCCACACTTGCAAATAAGGCCTTCCCTTGTTCATCCTTTTCTCCCACAAGATAAACTACTCATACAAATGCATCTTCATGTTCCGTGCAACGCATGGGCATCTTGCTAGTTGTTGCAAAAAGCCCATGTGTGTGAGAGAGAGAGGGAGAGAGAGGAGGAGGACGGAGTGCATGTGTGACAAAGACACAAAGAGTGTGTGTGCGAGAGGTATCAGCTTAAAATGAGGCGATAGTGTGTGTGTGCACGATCGAGAGGGCGTGTCTCAAGAAGGGAAGAAAAATCTACATAGATACAAGGAGCGGGAGAGAGACATGTATGCGATAGTGGAAGCACGAGTGTGCGGGTGTATAAACCTATCTAGAGGCTAGTCGATAAATGTTTGTGAGAGAAATACGAGACGGGGGTGCGAAAGCGAGAGTTTTGTGTGTGTGAGAGAGAGAGACGGTAGTCGGGAAGGGGAGTGGAAGCAGGAGTTGTGTGTGTGTGAGAGAGAGAGGGGGGGAGTTTGTCTGATCGGTAAACAAATGAATAATGTTAGTCTGGGATGGAGACGAAAAGGAGACCGCAACAAATGTTGTGTCTACAGGAGGAGAGAGAGAGAGAGAGTAATTTTAGTGGTATGATTCATATCTAGAGACATATAGGGTGTGTGAGAGAATCCCATAGAGAGAAAGACAAAGTGAAAGACGAGTGGAGACTGTGTGTGTGGCAGTGAAAAAGAAAGCTTAGGTACCTGGTGATACGAGAGAACGGTAGAGACGTGAGAGATAATGAAAACCGTGTAATGTATAATGATAGGGAGAGTGTGACACTTCTCAAGGGAGACGTCGAGAGACCATGTTTGCGAGGATAGGAGAAACATGAAGTGAGCGTGCGGGTGAGCTGGAGAAAAGAGAGTGATAGCTACATGAAGGAGCATGCATGCGAGAGAGATGGGCATGAAAGGAGTGAACATAAAAGGGATTCAAATATTTGAATTCGAGATGATGATACATGTAATCCATACTCGAACCAAAATTGATCTATCAAACATGCATACTCATATGAATTCACGCGCATCTATGTTATTTAATATGTAGATATTACTGATCCATACATTTTAGTAGAACATAATTTGGTTTAATTTTTTGAATTCAACCTTATGATTTTGAGATCATTGTATTTGTAAATCATATTATACATATAAAGGAGCAGAATTCTTTGTTGTGCTTTTGAAAGTATATATTAAAAAATGATGTATATAGAATTTTATTCCAATCAAAAATGGATCCCGCCCGAAAAAAATAGAATACAAATGGGATTCGAATTGAGTTGGCACGGTAAACGTGCACTCTGCAAAATTTGAACGAAGCGGGGAAAGTCGCAGTAACCGCCCGAAACCAAAATCTGCGAGATGGAAATTACTACTGCCTATCCCTGCCACGCAAAGCCTATCTGCTCGATTTCTATAGGTTTCGATAGGGGTAGGTTTGTAATTTCACTCGAACGTGACATAACCGCCTCTCACCCGGATTCATACACGGTGGGCGCCAAAACACAGTGTGTCCTCGGCCAAAATCGACTCCCTCCCCGATTCATACACGGTGGGCGCCAAAAACAAACTCTCGTCGGCAAATATTCGGTGTATGCGAGATTACCGTCCTATCCCCAACCGACTAATATTGCTGTGATGTAGGAAATTTGAAACGGGGGCTAAGTTTGTAAATTTCCTCGCATTTGAGACAAGCGCGCCCTGAAGACATGGTTCCCCCTTCCTCTCCACCTCCATTTCCCCATTCGTACTCCGTGGGCGCCAAAACACCCTCTCCACCCCAGCCTCCTCCGTCCGCCACCCCATCCACCGCCGTCCTCCTCCACCATGCCGGAGCTGATACCCCGACGCCGCCGTCCATTACAAGAGATCGACCTCTCTCATCCACGGCTTCGGACCGGGATCCTTGCATCCCGTCCTCTCGCTTCATCCCCGCCGTCGTCCACCTTGCCGGCGCCGCTCCTACGACCGTCTCGTCCACCGCGCCCCGCCGCCACCGTCTACCCTCCTAGATCTGCTTCCACGCCGCCGACAGCCATCGCTACCGCAGCACCGTCAAATTCTCAGCAGATGCATACACGGCGCCGCACCAGAGGCGGTACTCTTTCGTATCTGCTCAACTTATTTATCGCAGCAAGAAAATAGATCGCCACTGCTTTACTCTGATTTCTTGTCCATCACTTACTTGCTAGTTGAGAGCAAACATTGGTTGCGAAGTTGCCTTTGTCCGGTTTGCACCTTCAGATCCGCCATGGCACGCTCAACACTATACTCCCAATGCTTATGGTTTTCGCCTTTTATATTCCACACTAGTTAAATCACAGTAGACTAAATTTCAAAATTGGGTCAGTCGATTTTTCAGAGCTCGCCGGAGTTCGCCGGTGCGAACGAAGGGGCTCGGGTGGGGACTTTGGTTGTTGGGGGGCGGTGGTGGGGCCTCGCCGAACGAAGAAAACTCGACGCGGGTGGGGGCGGGGGGGTGGGGGTGGCGGAGGAACACAGGCGGTGGGGGCCGATGGTCCGGCCGGCGGCCCGTGCGGTGTTCTGTATGGGAAGAATCAGAGACGAGGAAGAAGAAGGGTTAGGAGACGTAGGATCTTCATCCAACCGCCTGAAATGGTCGACTGACCCAAATGCAGACATGCCTTTATATTCAGTACCATCATCGTACCTGCTTAGCACTGCTCCTGAATCCATCAAGCTAAACAACGTGCCACTCATAATTCCAAACTTGTTGCTCAAGTACGAATCTGATATGATGCTGATATTACTAAAACAGATAACATTTAATTGGTCAGCTAATGTTCCTACTTTACTTTCGAAAAAGCACGTGCACCACATATAGAGAGACAGCAGGGAGTTGCTTTCTTAATGCGCTCTGGTTCATCATGTGTGGGCACTGCGCAACGAACATTTTATTATCCAAAATCTGCTTGCTCTTCTTTACCATGTTCCTCTTCCGTTCTTCTTTAATAAGTACTCTCTCCGTTCCTAAATACAAGTCTTTGTATAGATTCCACCATGGACTACATATGGAGCAAAATGAGTGAATCTACACTCTAAAATGTATCTGGATACATCTGTATGTGATCCATAGTGGAAATCTCTACCAAGACTTATATTTTGGAACGGAGGGAGTATGATAGTAGTACAGTATGTTCCTTGTAGTGAATATGAGCAGGGACATTTGCAGTGTAGAGGTCTATACGGTCGGTTGGTATGGACACTTTGAACTCGTCGGGCCTCTTTGATTCGTAGGATTTTGTAAACATGGGAATAGGATTTGTAGTGGCCTGCCCACTTGAATCCTATAAGAATAGCAAGGAAATGCGGGGAGCTGTGTCGCCTTTGAGAGTTACACTGATATTAACAGTACCGCACCTTCAGTTGAAGAGAGCTGGTATCCGAAGGCTTTCTAGCCGTACCGGCAATACTAGCACATATATTCCAGCAAGTTCCACTTTGCTGATTTTACTCTGATGCTTACGGTTTTCCCGTTATATCTACACTATGATCTGTGTAGCTGCTTTGTGTCGCACTAGCAGCAGTCCACTCTTGAAGCTAAACACCGCAATGACTTACAAAATTGGCACCAAGGCATTGAGTGCCATTCTGGATGCAATGAAACTCATACGCTCACCACCTGTTGATTCTTGTTCAGAATATGATCCTAATGACTATTCTAACCTCGAGGAGTCAAAGGCAGATGGCCTGTCCTGTTCACCCATCAAGGTGCCTGTTCTAATTTGGCAAGGTTTTATTGATTGCGCGTATCTTGCATATGTTGTCTTGCATTTCTTCTACTTTGTTGCACCGCCATCTGCTTAGTTTACTCATCATATATGTCGAGATGCCATGCCCATCCATTATCAATACATATTCCATCTGTCATCATACCATGTTTTTCCACTCAAATGTTGTTCTTGTGCATCAGACATCAAAAAGGAAGAGGGTGATTGCCGAACCTGAAGGAGCACCAGCAAAGTCCTTGAAAAACGTGGTTGTGCCGGAGAAATCAGACAGCACCCCACTTATATTGGTTGTACAACCAGTGACACAAAACGTAGGACCGACTCCAGCAGACTGTACCCATACTTCACTGGCCACACCACTAGCCGCACCACACAGGACCTGCACTCCAGCAAAAGGTATGCCGATTTCAGTTGCCATAGCACCAGCCGTACCACAGAAAAATCCCACTCCAGCAAAAAGTACAGCAAGTCCACCGGCCGAAGACCTATCCCAACTGCAGAGACGGCCAATTCCTGCAGATTGGAACCCCATTCCAGTTATTCCCAGTTTAAAAGACAATGCTTTCAATGTTGTTAGGGACTACGTGCATATATTCCCATCATGGGAAGATTATAGTGAAGACAAACACCATTTTCACATCTTCCTGTCCCACTTACGTGTAAGTGCTATTATTCATGGTGATTATTTTCCTGTTTTCTGCTGATTGAACACATCAATGATTTACATTACATTGTTGTAAGTAGGCGAGGGTCAATCTGGATAGTCATGACGAGCAAAGCTTGCTTGCGCTTTTCAAGGAAGCATTGCAGCAGTATCGGTGTTACCTGAGGAAATCACACTTTGATGGCAAGTCTATAAACGAATTTCTGGTGAAGTCTCCTGTGCTAAATTTAGAAGACATTGAATGGAAAAACCTTGTTATGCACTGGTCTCGTTCCGAGGATGAGGTACTGTCTATGATATCGCATGACAATTTGAACTTCTACTTTTCCGCATGTGCCTTACGGATCTTTTTTGCAGGAAATCTGCTCGAAAAAGAATTCCGGTTTGAAAAGAACGACAGGATATCGCAAATATGCTGCCCGCTGCTTTGCTCTTGTTAGTACCTGTTGTCCTGTATCACTGTACTTGCATACATACCTGGTTCATTATGTGACAGCAGTATGCATGATAGCTTGCTTATCAATTGTTCGCTCCAAATTATCTGATCTATATGAATGGTTACATTAGTGTAGAATATATCCAATGCCAATGAATTTTTTAGCTCTGCATTGTTCTTGTAAGTACCTGCTGTCCTTTATCAGTGTACTTATATTGACAGGTAGTTGTTCATGTACCATCACTCTGCAGCTTATTTTCCTTTGCCCTCCATTTTCTACACATAAGATCTATATTTACTCTTACCATAAGGTTGGATAACACCGATGGTACTGAAGAAGTTTAGCTCTGCATTGCTCTTGGCTGTACCTTTTGCCTGTATCGCTGTACTTACATTTATAGCTACTTGGTTATGTAGCATCACTCTTCATCTTATCTTAAATATTCTCCATTTTTTCTTATATTGTCACATCTATATTTACTCTTAACAAAATGTAGAATAAAGGCAATGCTTATGAAGAAGATTCTGTGGTAAACTTCTTGAATTGCCCCCCCCCATCAGCATGGACAAGGGCTTTATAGAGCCTGCCTTCACCAATAATGTAAGTTTGTCCTTCTCAAGCCTTCAAACTTTGTTGTGTATATTTGGTTAGGCATGACTGCAACAGCTGTTTATTTTTGGTGTTTGCATCAAATTGCATGTTTAAAGTTTATTATGTACTCCAGTTCATAAACAAAAGTTTGTCCTTCTCAATTTAAGTTTTCAGTTGTACAACCAAGTTCCTTCTTCATACCATGTAAATTAAACTATACAGAGCAAGTGATCTTATTTTGCCAATCTGAAATGGGATAAATTGACAGCACACTAACCATTGATACTTATGAGTTCTTGATCTGTAATCCAGTGGTGTCGTGAAGCTGCCAACTCCTTCACAATGTCATTTCCTGCCATGTCTTGACCTGAACAATACCATATTGTGTTAATGCTATTTTAAACTGTGTCACTTTATTCGTCAGTAAGAAATGTGATGAATTGTCAGCACTGATACTTATATGTGCAAAACCTGTCATCTGTCTGCTTGTTTATCTTTCAGAGTGAGGAGGATATAAGTGTCAAACAAGTGCAGTCTCACCAGCTTGCTCAGCTGCTTGCGCTGCAGCTCCCGAGCAGGGCTAACCTTTCTTGAACTCTATTGAAGTGCTGTCGGTTTTGTATATTATTTTGTCGGCGTGTTTAGTTGCACTGGTGGCGATCTTTGATGCCCAGTGTATGTAATCTGCTGTCTGCTTGTGCTTTATTATCATAGTGGCGAACTTTGATGCCCAGTGGATGTAATATGCCGTAATTTCTTTATTGTATAGTCTAGGTTTTTTTCTTATTCACGATGCTGCAGTTATTTTACTGTATATATATCCTGTCTTCGCAGTAAACCGGCCAAACCGTAAAATTACGGTACATAATCGGGCCGTCATGCAAATCACCATGTATGATCCGCATCATGGGCCCCGTCATCTTGGTCCGTTAACAGGCCTAAATGTAAACTGGCCCACTAGTAGATTCGGGCCTTTAATAGGCCGAGTAAACCGCCGGCCCTATTTTCCCAAGAAAACTCAATGGGCCTTTAGGAGGCTGAAAAGTAGGTTGGGCCTGAAACGTGCCGAACAGCTCACGGGCCGGCAGCAGGCCGAAATAGACCCCGGCCCATGAATGTGCCAATCAAATCATGGGCTTATAACAGGCCAAAATTGTCTCGGTCCTTGTTTGGCCCAATCAGATTATCGGCTGCGAGCAGGCCGGATGCAAACCGGGCCGTAGTTAGGCCCAACTATATGACGGGCTTTTAACAGGCCGAAATTAATATAGGGCCGAAATGTTAAACGGGCCCTTAACAGGCCGAAACTAATATCAGGCCGAATTACTAAATGGGCCTTTAGCAAATGGGCCCAAAAGCGTAGCGTCCAGTTGACGGGCCGAATCTGATATGGGCCATAATTTAGCCCAAAGCCTCTTAAAGGGCCGGACCTGATCTGGGCCGTAATTTGGCCCAGAACGTGGTAGGCTTTTAACGGGCCGGATCTCATATGGGCCATTATTAGGCCCGGAACGTGGCAGGCCATTAATGGACCGGATCAAATATGGGCCGGCATTTGGCCCAAAACATGGCAGCCAGTTAATGGGCCGGCCTACTAGGGTCCTCAAAATCTTGTGGGCCTACAGCTGGGCCGGCCCATTAATGTCGGCGAAATCTCGTGGGCCTTTAGCTGGGCCGGCCCATTATGGTCCACAAAAATCTTGTGGGCCTTCACCTGGGCCGGCCCATTATGGCCCGCAAAAATCTTGTGGGCCTTTACCTGGGCCGGCCCATTATGGCCCGCAAAATCTTGTGGGCCTTTAGCTGGGCCGGCCCATTATGGTCCGCAAAATCTTGTGGGCCTTTAGTTGGGCCGGCCCATTTAAACTTTATGGGCCACTTTTGGGCCGGTCCACGTGTTAACATATCATAGGCGCATCTCGCCCATTGGATGAGTGACACCTGTGCCAACACGGAGCTGACACGTGTTTCCTCCAGCCAATGATGATTTTACGCATGGAAAATCCCCATTGGTCGGGGCTGTTAACGGGTTATTGGATCCAAAACCGGACCCGATAGCTTAATGGCGTTCCGTTACGGTGGATGCCACGTGTCGGTCACCCTTGACGAAAGCACTTCTGTGACGCGCGATTTATCGTCATGGAAGTGGACACTTCCATGATGATAATTTTGGTAATGTCATGGAACACTTCTACGACAGCACAGGTATGACTATCTTGATTCTGTCATAAATTTGTCATGGATGTACATGCATGACAGAAAACGTGACCTACTGTGACAAACATGCATCATCATGGAAGTGTATTTTTTTTGTAGTGTTAACTTGATAGTTTAAGCCGGCCCTTAGGGGCTACAAGTGCAAAATTGATTACTGCTATTTGAAGTCCCGGCTTAACTTGACAGTTTAAGCCGGCCCTTGGGGGCTTCTGGATTTAATCTTGACATATATAAGGCTATCTAAAGTCTACAGCATATTCAATTCTATCATATCCAGTAGACTTGGCGGCTGATAGAAGTATAATTACACAAAGAAGATTGTGGTATTTACCTCAATGCGTTCCTTCATAAGATTGACTAAGCTGGCCTCAAAGTCACGACTTGTATGAAGACGGTTCAGATACCCAGAGTGGATCTCTTGAGCGCTGTATTGGGCATAGCTCTCTAAATTCACTGACCATTTGCCTTTGTCAGCAACGGATATTTCATCCTTAGCACTGTGCTTTGACAAGACAGTGGGGTTGCCCGGTGCCGTGTAACCAAGCCCAGTAATGACAACATCATCAGCCTTTTCTTCGGTAGGCTTGATGGGACTTGGCGGCTTGGTAGTGGCCGGTTCAACATCCATATGGTCGATGGTGACGTTGTGCTCCTCTGGTGGCGGGTCATCAATGGTGGCCTCAGCAGCTTGGAGAGAAGTTTCTGTTGTTTGCTTCTCCGGTTCATTGAGATTCGAATCTTCCGCTATTTTGGTCACCTTCAGCTTCTTGCTGGGCTTTGCCATAGCGCTGAAAATGAAGCACAAGACAGGGTTAATACGACAATTAAGTGCATGATTGAAAGCGGATAAATTTAACATTCTCACCCGGGCACGGTCTTGAAGACTAGGATTTGGGTCCCAGTTGAGTCGCCGGAGGAGGAATGAGATGTTCCTTGGTAATTTGAGTCGGAAGGGTTAAGAGGCTATCGAAAAAGACCTGCTTTGGGATAAGCTAAGTTGGAAATCTGTGAAACCTCTGGACGACGCTTGCGAGGAGCCGGTGTATTTGGTAAACTGGAGGAGAGAATCCCGTCGCCACTATTCCGGGTCGTGCGGCGAGCTTCATGTTGCTGCTTCTTCAAAATAAAGTTGGGATCCAAATAAGCTAAAGGATGAGAAAACCTTACTTTCCGCATCATCCTGATAGTGATCATTGTCAATAAGATGTATAAAAAATGAGCCAAGGGAGTCAAGTTCTACCTCCGACTCAATGTCATCCAAGTCAAACAGCTCAGAGGTGTTGGTTTTCTTCTTCGCCGGCTTTTTCTGAGCCTTGTTCTTCGTCCGGGTCTTCTTGACCTGCTTATCCTGCAGCTTCCTATTCCAAAAAGGAGAATCGGCCTGCAAAAATCAAGTGGGTGTAAGATGACAGTTTAATTGAAGAAATGGTTAAAACGGAAATTGTTTAAAAGCTTATAGCTGGCGGCTTGTTCAGGGTGCAGAAAGGATTCAGCCCAGTTTTGCTGCAATCTGCCAAGCTCTCGTTTAGAAGAGACTTGATCATATCATTGATGTCATCATCAGTCAACTGAATCTGACAATGCCGTTGTGGATCTTTTAAGTCGCCGGTGTACTCGCACATTAAGCCGGGGCAGCGACTTAAGGGCAAAACTCTCCAGGCGACCCAGCAACGGACCAGATCGATTTCGGTCAAACCGATGGCCATTAAAGCTCTGATCTTTGAAAAGATGGGCATATATTTGGCCCTTTCGGCTGTGCTAATCCGATTGGGGAGGGGGTGCCTGTTGCTGAGCTGGCTCTCACGATAACCCGGCAGAGGGTTTTCCCCTTGTGGAGAGGTGTCTTGACAGTAAAACCATGTTTGATTCTAGTCTTTGGGGTGACTGGATAGCTTGGCGGCTGGGAAAGTGGCGTCTTTCTGCCTCTGGATTGAAATGCCGCCTAATTCTAGGCTCAGCCCATCCGTAAATTTAGTCTGGCGGTTTAAATAATAGAACTCTCTGAATAGTTCTACAGTGGGCTCCTGTTGAAGGTATACTTCGCAAAATACTTGAAAATTGCAAATGTTTGTGACGGAATTGGGTCTGATGTCTTGAGGATGGAGTTGGAAAAAGTGCAATACGTCACAGAAAATTTTTGATCCGGGTGGAGTGAACCCCCGGAGCATATGATCAGTGAAGACGACTACTTCGCCCTCCTTGGGTTCAGGGACGGTTTCTGTTCCTGGGGCTCTCCAATGAATGACATTTTTTGTGGCTAAAACGCCTACTTGAATATGCTCGTTCAACGTTTGTTCGGCAACCCGGGAAGCGACCCGGTTGCAAGAGGTGATAGTCTTGGTCATTTTTGAAGATCTAAAAATGAAATATTGCCGGTTTAAAACTATACTGTTAAGCTGGCCATTGATTCAAAAGTAAGTGATATAAGAGCCAACGTGTTAAGCCGGAAGATAACACTGAGTTATGTAGATACATGAATTGGCGGCTTAAAAGGGGACTAATGGTACATTGCGGGTTATGGTTTATCAGTTAAGCCGCCCGAACAGTTGCCATATTTCAAATCTATGAGTGAGGATTTGCTAAGTGATGACAAACAGATTCTGCAGATCGGTGCTATAATTTTCGATCTATGGCAGTTTGAAAATAAAAAATTCAATACCTAAAGCAAAGGCAGTGGAAGAACTCATGTGTTCGGATGGATCTTATGCAGAAAAAAGGTCTACTACGATTGGAAAAAGGATGCTAAAACTACTAACGTGCGTCTTCAGCGTCAGGTTCAGATTCAACCACATGATCTAGGGAAGAACAAAGAAGAATGGAGATGAACTCCGATGAACTGGGGCAAACCCTAATGGAGATCCTACTATGAGAAAGGAGGAGTACCTGTTGGGGATACTGGGTAGCGGAGGTGCGTCGCGGTGCTCTGGTTCGTTCAGGTCGATGCAGCGGCCGGAGTTGAGGCAGTTGACGAGGTCGACGGCGGCGGAGCTCGGACACACGTGGGCGTTGTGAGGAAGGAGACGAAGACAAGGAGGCAAGGGGGAAAATGAAAAGGACCCATGTCCCTATTTATAAGGGGATAGATAAAAGGCATGCACAGGAATCGAGGAGGCCAAAAAATGATTATGTGGCTGCACGGGCGCCTCGAATTTCGGAAAGTCCATTAAAGTCAAAGACATGATGAGATGTTCTGGGTCTCGTGCAAAGTTAATGTGAGATGACGTCATGGCGGGTTAACACAATTCTGTGAGCTGACGTCATGGCGGGTTATATCAAGATCATAAAGATTGAAGATGGAAGATTTGGCCAAGTCAAGCACTGAAGATTGATGTGAAGAAGTTCAAATCAACCTGGGGCCTAATGTTGGTGATATAACTATTGGGTATGACCCGCCCAGGAGGGGCCGGGTCATGCCACTGGCGAATTAAGGATGAAGATGGCGGGTTATAAAGCAAGCCTACTGAAGGCCCAAGACCCAGGGGCGGTTTGAGGCCCAAGAGGATAAACCGCCATATGTGTAACTTGTATTGTAAGGCAAGCTTAGTTAGTCACCGAGACGGACACGTTGTGTATGAGCCGGTCGGGACTCTGTAAGCCGCCGGGCATCAACCTGTGTATATAAAGGGGTGACCTGGCAGCGGGTTAAGACAAGAAAGAAGAGATCGAGAACTAGGTCAAGCGTATTCGCTCCCTGGTAATCGAATCCAAGCAATACAATCCCAAACTGGAGTAAGACTTTACCTCGTTGTGAGGGGCCGAACCAGTATAAACTATATGTGTCCTTTGTCCCGATTAACCCCTTCAAGCTAACCCAGCTGCAATGGTTCCACACCTAAGTCCTTTCGCTAGGGCATCTGTCGTGTTAAGTCCATGACATAGAGCTTATCACATCCGATCATCACGTGGTGTCTCAGCACAACGAACTGTCGCAGCGGTGCATACTCAGGGAGAACACTTATACCTTGAAATTTTAGTAAGGGGTCATCTTATAATGCTACCGCTGTACTAAGCAAAATAAGATGCATAAAAGATAAACATCACATGCAATCAAAATATGTGACATGATATGGCCATCATCATCTTGTGCCGTTGATCTCCATCTTCAAAGCACCGTCATGATTTCCATCGTCACCGGCTTGACACCTTGATCTTCATCGTAGCGTAGTTGTCGTCTCGCCAACTATTGCTTCTACAACTATCGCTAACGCATAGTGATAAAGTAAAGCAATTACATGGCGATTGCATTTCATACAATAAAGCGACAACTATAAGGCTCCTGCCAGTTGCCGATAACTTTTACAAAACATGATCATCTCATACAACAATGTATATCACATCATGTCTTAACCTCACATCACAAGATGCCCTGCAAAAACAAGTTAGACGTCCTCTACTTTGTTGTTGCAAGTTTTACGTGGCTGCTACGGGCTTCTAGCAAAAACCATTCTTACCTACGCATCGAAACCACAACGGTGTTTCATCAAGTTTGCTGTTTTAACCTTCAACAAGGACCGGCCGCAGTCAAATTTGATTCAACTAAAGTTGGAGAAACAGACACCCGCCAACCACCTTTATGCAAAACTAGTTGCATGTCTGTCGGTGGAACCGGTCTCATGAACGTGGTCGTGTAAGGTTGGTCCGGGCCGCTTCATCCAACAATACCGCCGAATCAAAATAAAGACATTGGTGGTAAGCAGTATGACAATCACTGCCCACAACTCTTTGTGTTCTACTCGTGCATATCATCTACGCATAGACCTGGCTCTGATACCATTGTTGGGGAAACGTAGCAAGCAATTTCAAAAAAAATCCTACGCTCATGCAAGATCTATCTAGGAGATGCATAGCAACGAGAAGGGGAGGGTGTGTCCACGTACCCTCGTAGACCAAAAGCGGAAGCATTTGTTTAACGCGGTTGATGTAGTCGAACTTCTTCTCGATCTGACCGATCAAGCACCGAACGTACAGCGCCTCCGAGTTCTGCACACGTTCAGCTCGATGACGTCCCTCGAACTCTTGATCCAGCAAAGTGTCGAGGGAGAGTTCCGTCAGCACGACAGCGTGGTGACGGTGATGGTGAAGTGATCCGCGCAGGGCTTCGCCTAAGAACTACGTGAATATGACCGGAGGCGTAAACTGTGGAGGGGGGCGCCGCACACGGCTAACAATGTTTGTTGTGTGTTCTAGGCGCCCCCTCCCCACATATATATAGGTGGGAAGGGGAGGGGGCAGCCATGGGGTGCCCCAAGTAGGAGGAATCCTACTTGGGGGCCTTGTATTCGGCCCCCTTACCATCTTTTCCGGAGAGGGAAGGAAGGGGGAGAGGGGAGGGAAGGAAGGGGGAGGCCGAATTGCCTCCCCTTCCTTCTCTCTTCCCCCTTTCCCTTCCCCTTCCTATTCGGCCAGCAAGGGGGGCGCGGCAGCCCATGCTGGCTGCTGCGTTTCCCCTCTTGGCCCAATAAGCCCATATAGTTTGCCGGGGGTAGCCCGGAACCCCTTCCGGTGACCCGATACGTACCCGGTACCCCCGGAACACTTCCGGTGTCCAAATACTATCATCCTATATATGAATCTTTACCTCTCGACCATTTCGAGACTCCTCGTCATATCCGTGATCTCATCCAGGACTCCGAACAACATTTGGTCACCAAATCACATAACTCATATAATACAAAATCGTCATCAAATGTTAAGCGTGCGGACCCTACGGGTTTGAGAACTATGTAGACATGACCGAGACACCTCTCTGGTAAATAACCAACAGCGGAACCTGGATGCTCATATTGGTTCCTACATATTCTACGAAGATCTTTATCGGTCGTACCGCAATGACAACATACGTAATTCCCTTTGTCATCAGTATGTTACTTGCCTGAGATTCGATCGTCGGTATCTTCATACCTAGTTCAATCTCGTTACCGGCAAGTCTCTTTACTCGTTCCGTAATGCATCATCCCGTAACTAACTCATTAGTCATATTGCTGCAAGGCTTATTATGATGTGCATTACCGAGAGGGCCCAGAGATACCTCTCCGATACTCGGAGTGACAAATCCTAATCTCGATCTATGCCAACCCAACAAACACCTTCGGAGATACCTATAGAGCATCTTTATAATCACCCAGTTACGTTGTGACGTTTGATAGCACACAAGGTATTCCTCCGGTATCCGGGAGTTGCATAATCTCATGGTCAGAGGAATATGTATAAGTCATGAAAAAAGCAATAGCAATAAAACTTAACAATCATTATGCTAAGCTAACGGATGGGTCTTGTCCATCACATCATTCTTCTAGTGACGTGATCACGTTCATCAAATGATAACACATGTCTATGGTTAGGAATCTTAACCATCTTTGATTAACGAGCTAGTCTAGTAGAGGCTTACTAGGGACAGTGTGTTTTGTCTATGTATCCACACATGTATCAAGTTTCCGGTTAATACAATTATAGCATGAATAATAAACATTTATCATGATATAAGGAAATATAAAATGACAACTTTATTATTGCCTCTAGGGCATATTTCCTTCAGGTTTAACCCTAGGTAGAATAGGGTCTCCCTCGTTGCCGCCGCGACACGGGCGTTGGTGTCCTCCTGCTGCGCAGCGGCGGCGAGGCCGGCGGCGGCCGCTGCTTCGTCCCTTGCGTCCGCCGCGTGCCTCCGGCCCTTCCTCTTGGCTGACTGCACGGCCCGCTCCTCCGGCGTCAGCTTCTTCTTGGGCGGCGCGACGGTCTTGCGAGGGGCGCGGGGCTTGCCTTTGCCGGAGGGGCGGAGGCGAGGCCGGCGGCGGCATCGAGGGCGTCGTCCATGGCGAGCGGCCGGGAGCGCGCGGGCGGGGGGGGGTTGAAAATTGGAGGTAATGGTGGATGCTTTGCCACCGACTGGCGGGCCAGGAGGAGTAGTTGCCGTGCAGTGCACGCGTCCGTCTCGTGTCCACGTCGACGTAAATCAGGCTCAAAAATAAGCCGGGAATGGGTCAGCAGGCAGACGAAAAGCGGACACGCGTCCGTTTGGGTTGGCGCGTTGAGCTGACTTTTCTGTCCGCCACGACCCAAACGAACGCCCGCAGACGAAATAGGTCAGCACATTGGAGTTGCTCTAACGGACCCGACTGGTCAGTTTTGCTGTTTTCATGAGCTTATCTGACGGATCAGTGCTATGTGTTACTGGTAAAACTAAAAGACGATGCCTCGGCATGAGTAGTGTTACTGGTAAAACTAAAAGACGATGCCTCGGCATGAGTAGTTCCAAATGTGGTACCAACTGGTTACCCTAGCTCACAAGGTTGTTATGTGTAATTTCCTCTCGGCATGCAGACCCGTCTTCCAAGCTACCGAGCAGTGTCCTCCATCACTTCCTATCTTAGTTAGGTCTGGCTAGGCTGAGCATTGCATAGAATGCTGATGGGGTTAGACTAATAGCGCACACAGCAAACCACTCCAATATACCTAGTGATGATCAGCTCACACTGACTCTTGAAACAAAACTTCTTTTCTGCTTCACTATAAACATTGCACTCGATGAGGACACACACAATACAAAGTGCTCTATTCTTGTTTGAGTTTCACTTTTGTTACATGCATGCACTGCACAATTAATGTATAATTTCGTAAATCTTCTTCAACCTTTAATCTTTGTTACATGTATATCGCAAACCGGTTGCAGCCTATAACGTCATGTGTGGAACAAAAAATGTTAGCAAGGTGTTTACTCAAACGCAAGCCTTTGCGTGCCTACAAGTGCTGCATAACTGCCTCCCTTGGCGACCAATTCCGCGTGCGTCCCAAGTTCCATGATCTTGCCATCTGAGCAGACGGCGATTCGGTGCGCGTTTTGCACGGTGCTCAACCTGTGGGCGATCACCAAAGAAGTCCTACCCTTCATCAAGAGATCGAGAGCTTCCTGCACAAGCCGCTCACTTGTTGTGTCCAGTGCACTTGTAGCCTGTAAATAGCATGAGTTCCTTGAGTGAACATAAGGTGAGTCATCCCAACAAAATTTGCGGAGAAGGATTAATATCTCATGCAGCCTGTGCAGTACACAAGGTTCAGTTTCTGCGAGGTACCTCATCAAGTATTAGAAAAGGAGCATTTTTCAGAAGAGCTCGGGCAATTGCAATTCTCTGTAATGCAACAGAAGAAGTGTCATTCATTCAGTTTCAATAAAGCAACACAATAAATTGACAGTAGTAAGGATAAAGCACCAATGATTCCTTAATCAAAGTAACAACAATATTGTCATTCATTCATTCATCAACGCAAATATTAAGACTGCAAATTACCTGTCTCTGTCCCCCACTTAGGAGGCTACCTCGTTCTCCCACAAGAGTATCATAGCCCTGAATTGCAAATAAATGAGGAAATGGGTATGAGCATATCATCGGAGATAAGAGACTATAACTAGCGCCAGTTAATGATAGGCTGTCAAACCTGTGGAAGCGAGATGATGAATTCATGAGCATTGGCAGCTTTGGCAGCTTTTATTATCTCATCCTTGGAGACAACGTCATCTGGAAGACCATAAGCAATGTTTTCGCCGACAGATGCCGAGAATAGGACAGGGTCCTGATATTTTCATACGAAAAAGACTTAACAGAATTACTAACTTTGAAATGGTAAATTTTGTATCCCTTATTTACAGTAATTGTGGAATGATTGCCGACAAAATCTAGCAGTTCAAATGAATCAATGGGAATAACTGATACATGTGTACTACTATGAACTAGTGATAAATGGCATGAAAAGATAGGTGATTTGGTATACAGCATACCTGATTCACTAGGGATACAATTTGAGACCATTCTCTTTTATCAAATACACGAATGTCTTCCCCTGCCACCGTGATGCGACCTTGAGTAGGCTGCAAGATTGGAACAAATCTATGATGTTGCTACATTCATGAAACACAAGCAGATAACAGTAATGTTTGCTATGGATATACAGCGGTACTTACCTCATAGTACCGCGCTAAAAGTTGCACCACTGTACTTTTCCCAGCACCACTAGAGCCAACAAGTGCTGTGACTTTTCCACACTCAATTACAAGATCAAGCCCATTTAAGACATCCACATCAGATCTCAGTGGATAGGAGAAATGAACATCTGCCAGATATATGAGTATCAGTTGTATGCCAGTGGTCAACGATGTCTTTTGGACATCTCAAACAAACTCAAAATGAAAATCATTGAGCTGCTCTCATTAAAGTTAAACAGACTTCAAAAATTATCAGAAAACATACCCCATCAAATTATGTTTTCAACAAAAACAAGTGAAACTTGGGGACACCATGACGAGCTTATTACAGAACATAGACTAAATTACAAATAAATTCAAACCTGAAACTTAATCTTAGAAAATTAAGCTGCACACTCACATTTCACAATATGGAAAAATAATAATGGAATATAGCAGATGGTAATGCATAATATGGAAATTATATGGATCTATGTAATATGGAGGGAACTCCTGCATTAATTGAATAGATATATAAAACGGGAATCCTACCTTCCAGGTGAATGTCTCCAGACCAGGCTAGATCACTACAGCTGCTTGAAGATTTCAATGCTGACATGTAACGTGTGTTAACAGTGCCCTTTTCATGCACTCTACCATTAGAATCTTCAGTTTCTTTATTGTCAAGTTCTTTGGCTAAACCATACGCAAGTGAATCATCAATGTCCTTTGCTGACAGAACAGAATTTATTCTCTCTATAGAAGCAAATGTCCCACGCAGATCACCTAGGGTATTAACAGCTCCTTGAACCTAAAATACATGTTTTTATCTTGTACCTATATATATGCAATGAACAACAAATGAAGCTACAACAAAATACTCAATAAGCAAGATTTGCTACTTACAGCAAAGGTCAGTGTGAATGTGTAACCAATAAAAGATGCCATGGTTCCAATAGACAACTTGCCCTGAAATAGTAAAATAATCATATTCTTCTGATTCCAACCAGACAATACAAGCCTCATGGCACAATGAAATTCATAACATGAATTAACATGCATGCTGATGAGTGAAAGTGTAAAGCCAAGCTATTGAGTGCATGTACCTTGGATAGACATAAAATGTGTTCTCGAAGTAAGACAAATGAATACTCGCAAAAAAAAAAGTAAAACAAATGAATGATTGTGTACAGAATCAGTTTCAGCAACAGAAGCTTACATGGTGCTAAGGCACTTTTGAATTGATTAATTTTTGGATGAAGCAAGTAGTGTTATTTGTGAAATGATATATTTCAGCAGTGTAAAAATGCGGCTAGTAACACCATGTTAAACCTAAAAGACAATGAGAACATTGTTTACATTTTATTTTTCAAACTAAAGGTCAAAATGGAAGAGAAACTTGTCAATATTGGTGCTAAAGTGCTAAAGTCTAGCACTGCACTATGCTTGTTGCTAGTGGTTGTAACACCCCAACCACTCCCAGACTGGCACCAGTTACTGGCTATCATCCTCTAGGCTCTAGACTGGTCACAGAGGGGAACTTCCCTGGTCGGTCAGCCATCCCCAAATTACTCCGAGCCAAGCATGTTTAACTCAGAGGTTCTTAGGAGATGAGCTTCCAGAAAAGATGATCCGTCTTGTTGATATGAGCAGTACTATCAGTCCTTTAAGCTAGGATGTCACAGTGGTGTCAAAGAGATTAGCTAAAGTTCCAAACTACTAGTAACCCGCTCAATAGTAAAATGTCTTTTCCTTTCTTTCTTTCTTTATAACAAACTAGTGGCTACTGGTAAGCAGTAAACCACTCAGTAACAAAAACAGTGCAATGCAAACAACTCAAGCTATGTAGTAGGCTTCAATGTTGTAGATGATTTAGTGTTGTATACAGGAAGAAGTTAGACATCCTAAGGTCTACGGTAAGTGGCTGGATTACATCCTCAGCCAATAAAACTGTACATGTGTCTAATATAAACCCCTCTGCCAAAGCTTTGACCTTAAATGTTATAAGAGCAAAAAGCACATCATGCCAGAAAATGGCAAGGAGGTGGCGGATCAAATCATGCACGGCGAAGCAGCAGCAGCAGCAGGCAGTGACACCTGTTCCGGCTTAGTTCAGAATCTCCACCATCCAAGCAGCAGCGCCAAGCAGCAACGACATGTTGGCGGGGACCGGTTTGACGGGGACCAGAGCAGAGCAGTGTCGGCCAGACCGTCTCCCTCACTGTCTCTCAAGTGGCAGCAGCTAGAGCTTGGGCACAGCCGGCGTTGGTTGTGGCAGGTCGTGGGCGACTGCTGCTGGGTGGTGGTGATTCTGGCGCACATCATCAATGCGAGCAGGGCAAGCTAGCGAGATCAGGATGGATGTAACACATTGTTCGGTGCCTGGCTGATTAAGTTTGTGACATTATCTATTTTGTGATAGAATGTACGTATGTCTTTCGCATGTTATACACACGTTGGCCGTTTACTGCTCTTGTGTGTGCAACTTATGATCAAGTGTTGAATACAAATAAAATATAACTAAACTTCGAATAAGTTGCAGCTAAAAATGCAAGTGAGTTAATGTGAAAATTTGTATATACGACAGAGATAACCTCACCATTCCTATACGAAAGGTAAATTGAATCAAATTCACCCTATTCTATCTCCCCAACCAAATGCTGAGACAGAACCACTCCATCTCGTTGCATCTAACCATGACGTTCCATCTCGTTGCATCTAACTTTATTACTCCCTCCGTTCCTAAATATAAGTCTTTTTAGAGATTCCACTATGGACTACATACGGAGCAAAATGAGTATCTACACTCTAAAATATGTCTATATACATCCGTATGTAGTTTGTAGTGGAATCTCTAAAAAGACATACATTTAGGAATGGAGGGAGTACATAACTAAACAGCAGCAGTTGCAATCTTTAGAAAAGAGTATTGCATGTCAGGCAATTGTAATTAGTATCTTATACACAATGTATTCAGAGGCTTACCGCACTGACTTTGCTTCCACCAAGAATGTAAAGCGCCATTAGGGAAACATAAACTACCACTCGAGTCAATGACTCATTGGCAGCTTTCAGCACTCCTAGCTTTGTGCCGCTATTTTGAAAAGAAAGTGCCTATCAAACAAAAAAAATGTGTTAACAAGGTAAGAAAGCCTGTGTGACCAGCATAACATCGGTATAAGAATATAACCACCAAAAGGAATAATCGAACATTGCAATACTCTGAAAAAGAAACACTCTATAGTCCCATTGAGAAGTCTGTTCGCTATGCTTCTTGAGTTTGGCCAGGGCTTTTCCTTAGGGAAGTTTGGTCAGCGTTTAGGTTCATTAGATCATTTCAGTCTTCAAATTAATATCTGCTATTCTACTCTTGCGACTGCAAGTACAATCAGGGCAGGCCCTGACATATCAGGGGGCCAGGGCAAGACAATAACTCAAGGCCTTCCCTATGAACTGTAAAAATACTATCCATTTATACACCATAGAAGTTGGTAGTCACAAAACATTGGAAAAAGGTAGATAAACAAACTCTAATAATAAGTTAACCTGGTAAAAAAAACAATCGTAGTCTTAACGATCACTTCCTCCTTCAAATAATGCTCTTGCAGAAGGCTAGTTAGTCCATTCACCTATCTTCTATAGTTGTGACAACCTGAGAAACTGTCGCTAGGCTTTTAGGCGAGGCTTGTGTGGGTGTTGTTTTGGTACACCCGGGTCCGAGTAACGTGTGCTCCCTTTATTTAAAAAGTAGCAAAGGACAAATTTAAAAATCCAAAAAACAAAATAATAATGCATCTAAATAATAGAAGGAACTATGTGTCTTTTAGTTCATGTGAAGAAAAAAGTGATTGTAGTATGCATGAAAAAAAATGGGGAGCTATGTTTGATTTTAGTGTGCAAATGCCACAAAATAAATGGTATGATACTTATTTTTTAGACATATTGCTCACGCCAGTATGAGTCTTTTTTCAATAAAAGAAGAAGAACCCCTCTTGTTAGAGACGGTGGTAAGTGCTCCGAAGCTTTCTTATGCTCTATCTAGGCATGTGCGTGTTATTTTTTGCAAAGAAAAAGAAGAGCGGGCGAGGTGACCTTTGTTCTGTATGAGCAAAGCTATTGCTGCCGATTCACTGTCATTTTCACTTGAGTAAATAGGCCCTTGGGCTCTAAGAGATAGCTCAGTTGGGGCCCCTGAGGTTTAGGGTCCAGGGTGGTCGTCCTAGCTACCCTGCCCCAGGGACGGGCCTGAGTACAATGAGTTATTTTGCATGCGGTCCTAAGATTGTGTTAAGTAGATCGTAAATTTTGTAGAAGCAGACGTAATTTTACAAATGTGATGGTGGATAGTAAAATCATAACTTCTGCTGTAGAATTTTGGATCGTAAATTCACTTAGAAATTATTGTAACTCTTTTACCGAAAAAGGGTTTCCCCCCGCTTTGTATTCCAAAGAAAACCACCATTGTACACATCGCAATGCTGGGGCGAGCAGCACATCAAGCCCAAAGAAAAAGAAGAAGAAATAAATGCCAACAGCGGCAGCTCAACAAAGCGCTGAAGACCCGCGACCGCTGCGCCCTCCAAACAAACCACCACAGCCCGAGGCTCCGATCTACCGCGAACTAAGCAGCACCTCCAAGAAGGGATGCGACGCCAACGACGCTGCTGCCCGGACAAGTCCTAGGGTTTCCCCCAGTACGCGGAGGGAGGTGGGGGATAGCTACAACCGACACCCTCCAAGAAGGGATAGTGGCACCCGCCGGTGTCACCGCATCGGAGCTGGACGAACCGGCAAGGATTTCTCCCGCACTCCAAACCCCACCGTCCAACCGGAGCCGACCAACCAAACCACCGCCCAACACCATGCGCCATCACGGTTGCGCCGCCACCAACGCCGTCTCGCTGCGAGCACCACCACGAGGCCAAGAAGACCGGAGAGAAGATCCAAGCGACGGGAGCAGCAGCACCAAGGCCAAGCGGGAGGAAACCACCTCCACCGCCGTCGTGCGAGAGGCCCGGGCCTCCGGCACCGTCACGGTAGCCGTCCGGACACGGCAGCGGGGCATGCAAGGCCACCCCTGGCCCGGCCAGGCCCGAAACGGGCCCGCTAAGCCCCGCCGGCCACGCTGCAGCAAGCTGGCGATGGCGCCGCCAGCCCCCGCCGTTCATCGCCGCTCCCCCACCTCCCGGGAGTCACGCCGCAGCACCGTCCCGCCGCCGGCCCGCCCAGGCCCAGATCCGAGCGCCGCCGCCCAGCCGCCCGCCCACGCCGCGATGAGGAACCCCGCCGCCAGCCAGGCCGCACCGCCTAGGAGCACCCCCCCGGTGCAGCTCCGCCCCAGGCTGGAGTGCCACCAGGAGGAAAAGGTCAGGGGGCTGCCGCCACCAGCGTCCCCGGGGCCAGGGCGGCCGTGGGCGCCAGCGACGACGGCGGGGAGGAAGGGGAGAGGGGGGGCTGGAGGAGGAGAGGTCGCCGCGCGGCCAGTCGCACGCGGGGGCAACGCGGTCGCGAGAGGTGGAGAGGTTAGACCCTCATTTCCTCGAGGATTGTAACTCTTTTCACAAACTATCAGGCATACATATGCATAGAAACCCTATTCTAAGCATGAGTGTAGAATAGCTTATTCTATAACCCTAGTAAAAAGTGCACAACATATATTAAACTAGTGTACAAAATATAGTAATTAGTGACTTAACTAGTAAAAAAATCATTTTGGAATTACTACCTTCTATACACAGTTTTACTAGATTTTATAAATAGTTTGTATATGTATGAGACTACTTCAAGGAGCTACAGTTTACCACTATTTTGAATCAAAGAACTTACTAGTTTTAACCTTCTTTTTCATTGTAATGGGTCCTAAGAAGTGACAACCAAGGCCCACTTGCAAACTTGCATAAGCCCCCATTGGTGCGACACACTAACCAGTGCACCATAAACCGAGGCTGGGAGTAGCCTCATACTGACTAAAGGACACACGAGTGCATCTCCTCATAGTACACAACAGGAGATGGGATCATTGCCCCCAGACATGCCCTCGTGCTGCGAGATGTGAACCATTGATGCTGGCCTTAGTGGGTTTGGGACAGTGCATACGGTTGATGCTTTGGAGGGGATTGAATGTGCCAAGGTCTTATGTAGACCTGCAGGTGGGCTATAACTGTTAGGACCAGTTGCAATTAAATTGTGGTTGATTCTCATAATCCCGATTGCCCACCAGCTTTTGCCTAATTTACCATTTGGCTTGTTAGAGTTATATTATGTTTCCATGTATAGCCTGTATATTTCCCCCACAGTATAAGGGGTTCCTTGCATATATATATATACACACTGGCCATTGGCCCCCAAGTATTTTTTTTTTCACCCATGGAGCTCAATGTTCACCTCTGTGCTTCTTATGGTGACCCCTTGTATGATCCGACACGTTATCGCCATCTTGTTGGGAGTCTTGTCAGTCTAGCTGTCACTCGTCCAGATATCCCCTATCATGTCCATATTTTGAGTCAGTTTGTTTCTGCACCCACTTCGGTTCACTATAGTTACCTTCTTTGTGTTCTCCGATATCATGGCACGATCTCTCACTGTCTTTTCTTTCCCCACTCCAGTTTGTCACAGCTTCACATCTATTCGGATGCTACGTGGGCTAGTGATCCCTTGGATAGCCGTTCACTTTCTGCTTAATGTTTTTCTTGGTGGTTCTCTCATTGCCTGAAAGACAAAGAAACAAATTGCAGTTTCCCGTTTGAGTGCAGAGGCTGAGTTGTGAGCTATGGCTCTTTTGACGGCATAGGTGACTTGGTTACCGTGGTTACTCTAGTAGTTTGGCGTTTCTGTCACTACAGCTACCCTGCTCTTGTCAGATGGTACATGTGCTATTAGTATTGCACGTGACCCTGTGAAGCATGAGCTCACCATGCATTTTTTTTTTGTGTGCGTTATTTTCCATGATAATTTTATTGCTCTTCAGTATGTACCTTCCGAGTTACAGTTGGCAAATTTCTTTACAAAGGCCCAGATTAAAGCGCAGCATGGACTTCATCTCTTCAAACTCAGTGTTGTGGATCCACCTTCAGTTTGAGGGGGGGGGGGGGGGGTGTTAATAGTTATATTACGTTTCCATGTAGCTTGTATAGTTTCCCCATAATATAAGGGGCTCCCTGCATATTTGCCACCTGTACATTGTATATAGATAATGGCCTTTGGCCCCCTGTAAATACAAGTTACTATTTCCTTAACAGCAGACATTTAGAGAGTTATTATTCTTATGGTTGTAGTTTTCGCCCGGATCATTCCTTTGTAATTTGTAATTTGTAATTTTATCTATTATATAGAACTGGCAAAAGGAACATTGAGAACGTCATTATTTCTACGGGCTGTAGTTTCTGTTTGGATCCTTTCTTTGGAATCTGATACAAAGAAACTACGGCCGGTAGAATAATGACGTTCCCCACTGTTTCCAAGAAAAAAGAAGTCCATAAGTGACGTGACATACCAAGTTGTCAAACATAGAAATTTGTCGTTTCTCGCCACCAAATGACCTAACCTGCATATGTACGTTTGCGTTAAACAGGGATAATCCAAACAGTTGAGCATGTGTCTAACAGAACCATATTAAAGTTCAACAGAAGTTCAAATAAGCATTCTGACAAAGGGTACTCACAGTACGGATGGCTGAAAATGTTTCTGACACGCAGTCTGATATATGAGCTTGGACAATTCCGTAAGATTTAAAGGTGGGGACAGTTGACCTCTTGAAAATAGCTGGTTAGAAAAATTACCTTGTCAAAGGCGATATGTAATAAATCTTTCAAAAACCAAATCGCCTAATTACAACCCTAGGGAAAAAATTCTGGGGAAAAGAACTCGAAATTATTTAATACAACTAATTTCCTAGAAAACCAAATTCACTTATTCAAGACCTAAGAAGCAAAGTCTTGGAAGCCTATTAAATGTGGTGATCATCTCTGACAAAAAATAAATTATTAACAAAAAGATAAACACAAACATCAAAAGAAAAAGACAATTTTATATTTCAAAGGCACAAATTATCTCGTGGCTGTTTTTAAAAACCAAATAATTCAATGCACGATCAGTTGGCAGTTGGCACTCAATTATTCATGATTCTAACAAAAGCTCTATATTAACGTTTTTTTTTTTACCTGGAGCTCTATATTAACGTGGTTTGAGAACTCATAGGGAACACATAAATAGAAAGAATTTTCATTAGCTGAACACAAAGGACATTCAAGCTTTGAGCATAAGACATACATGTTACTTTAAGGGAAATCACAAATCTAATACCAAGATTATATTCAGGTTCTTCAGAGGCTCGAAACAAAATTTAAAAAGGTATAGGATACGAGGGATCATCCTCCAAACATAGGTCCTTAGCAAACCTGTTATGGTTATTTACCACAAATAATAGCCCATTTTCAACACATGCTTTAACATTTCCAAATGATGAAAACTACTCTAGCAATCTGAAGGAAATGTCATACACAGTATAAACAACAAAGGACATGCCCCACGCATATAGCTTTCAGAAAATTACCAACTATTACGGAGACAGAGACTATGAGGAGTCCTAGAACAGGAGCAAGCTCAGTGGATAATGTGAAAAGTATACACAGTGTACCAGTGATCTGAAAATAGAATAGAAAAATGCTTTATGAGGCCAGCATGAGACAGAGTGCAAGTAAGTAAGATCATTAAATTAATATCAAGTACATGATATGAATGGAATAGTAGGCTACATGTAAACAATGGGTAGAACTGAAGGGAGTAGTTAAGAGCATTACAATTAGCCCTGAGAGATTATATAATTATACTATACCGATCAAACTCTTAACATTTAGCAGCATCAAGCTTACATTCTCATAATGTAAAATTTCTTGCCTCAGAGAATGCCCTTAGCCCACGATCTCTTGATATGTTGTCACTTACTACACCCTTCAAAGAACCTAAATCAGATGTCAACAATCCAGTTAACTCGCCGACCTGCCATAAATGATATTAAGATATCTGCACCAAGACATGAAGCAGACTAATAACTGCCAATTTATTGAGACAACCACAACAATATATCACCGTTCTCCTATGCTCTCTTGGAAGGTACATAGAAATAAGTGTCTATGACTGACACTAAAGTCAAGTAACACAAAACCATAAAAACATCATGGTATAACTTGCTAGAGATGAAATAATGGAATAGCTTCTTGGCATCTACTAACTAGTTTGTTAGTACTCAGAACATAGGTGTGCATCTATCAAGACATCTTTTGGTTGACATAATTTGAAGAGAAGTATGCCTTTCTACAAAAGAGTAGACAGTACAATTTTATGACAGACCAAACTAAATCATGCCACTGTACAATGGTTTTTAAACATAAATAAACAATATATTTTCTCTTTCCTAAGATATATTCACAAAATGTGTAACAAATAAAGTGAAAAATCCGATGCAACATTTGCTCAGTAACCTTTTTTATACTGAAATGTGGTTCTTATTTAATCTTCAATAAACCGTGTATCATGCTTTAACATACACACACACCGAACAGCCTAAATTTAATTCTATTACTTTCATGGTTGAATAATAGTCACATGTCAAAATTTAACATCTTACCAGATATTATATGAACAAGCGACATTTAACTTCCTCCCATTGTATATTTAACAGTACTACAAAGTTTTTGAATTGGATGGGAAACTTGAAATTTATGGTTGACATGTTTTTCTCCAACTAATAATCATGAACATTGTATGTCAACTGGCATACCTTGTGACGATCAAAAAATACCATCTGCAAGAAAAGAAAAGGGCATTTATTACCATTTAAATAACATAATGTGCATATGAGAAGTAGTATAAATTTGACCAAAAGAAAAGGAGCAATGAGACTGCATAGCAAAGGAGTTTAGCAGGTTATGAGCTTAATGTATCACTTCCGTGCAGATTAATTAGTTTATTACACTTCATGGTGCATGGCTATAGACAGATAAAACCATATCACATCACAGTATGCACCTGTGTCAATTCTAGTCCTTATAACTCCATCGTTTACAATGCCTAAAGCAGAGTCGACTGACTCAACATAAATACTTGCAGCTAGCTTGCTGCCACCTCTAAAGTGCATCAAATGGTGCAGTAAAACCGTACTAAGAGCTGGTTCAGCCTAGGAATGGAATAGCATTCATGAACCATTTCATCATAATGCTAAGATAATTTCATAGTTATTGTGTTAGATGTTTAAAGTAACAAAGGAATGTCAAACAAATCTGTTGGCAGCAATAGTGAACAATCAACATATTTGCATATGTACTGGAATCACCAGCCCCTTAGCAGTGGTCAAAATTCTCATCACCAAAACACTACTGGTACAATGGCACTTAATGCTTCCAATTCAGCACAACTACGAACTAAATCAGCTGCACAGACCACAGAAGTGATAACAACAGCAACCTAACAAAATCGGAAACATAAATCTACTGCAATAGCTATAAAAGCACACCAAACATGCTTAGCTAAGTTCGATAACAACATAACAGCGATACACCAAGCAATCAAAGATGTCATGCGAAGTACTTCCACCTGCAAATTTGGCAGCAGCAACTACAGCGTTGTGTTCCAACATTTACCTTTTGGATCAGAATCCTCCGAAATATCTGGCTCCGCAGTCTCCCCATCACTTTCTCCCAGACCACCGTCATGTTGATCACAAAGACGATGGTAAATATCGGCTCCAGTGTGTATAATACCGCGATTTTGGACAAGAGCCTCGTTAGGGGTTCGGACCCCCTCCCTATCAGGGTTTCGAAGAACCTCCCTGTGAACATCCAACCACCACATTTCAGAAACAGGCCGCATCCATCGACGGAGGGGGGCTGAAGGCTGAAGCATATATATGTACCATACCTGAGAAGAGCGGCATGGAGAGGGTGCTGGTCGTGCACGCCAGGAGCGCGGCCAGGGAGATCGCCAAGCGGGCCTTGTGCTGCGACAGGAGGGCCCAGACGCCAGCCCAGGTGATGGCGTCAGTTGAGGAGATGGCGGCGGCCACATCGGCAGCCGCCTCTGCGGCGTCGAAGGAGGGGGACTGGTAGGCGTCGGGGCCGGGCGCCGGCGCCGAGATGTACGCATGGGGCGGGCGGCCCAGGCGGAGGCAGCGGCGTCGGCCGGAATCGGCCACGTGGGACGTGGCGGGGAGGCGGCTGGGGCGAGGGTTCAGGATGGGGACGGAGGGGCTGAAGAGGAGGCGGCTGCGGCGAGGGTTCAGGGTGGGGCGGGAGGGGCTGTAGGGGAGGCGCATGCTCCAGCTGGAGAGCGCCATGGCTTCCCCCGCTTTACCCTTTTCCTGGTGGAGTTTGGCCCCTTTTTTGTGCGTGTTTGTGGAGATGGAAGCCGGGGGAGGGTGGGGCGGAGAGGACAGCACCAGATAACGGATCGAAACTACTACACGTACGAGCATGCCTTGTCAGATTTGATACGATGCAACATCCAGCCGTTGCTGGACTTAGAGTCCATCGGGTTGAAGGGATGTTTGGCATTTTGGCACCCGTCATCGGAGTTCATGGGTTTTGCTTTGCCAATTCCAAAATCAACATGTTTGCTTGTACTGAACTGGGATGGAGGATTAAATAGGTACTCCCTCTATCCGGAAATATTTGTTGGAGTTTTCAGATTTTGCTTGCCAATTCCAAAAAGGAAACGCTTATGTACGGTGCGCCGGACGAAAATTCCCTCGGTTTTGTGCCACGCTGGCCTTGCGCACCCATGAAACCGCCCTCTACTGAGACGTGTCTATACGGCGGGGCCCGTGCAGACTGGCCCTATCATACCTTATCTTCTCCACCACTTCATCCCCTACCTCCAGTCTTCGTCTTCAACGACGCGTTTCTCCTCCTCCTCCCGCGCTGCCGCGAACCACCACAAAGCTCACTCATCGGCGGCGGGGCCCTTGTGTGGGAAGACCTCCCCGCCATGCTGATATCCACAAGGCAGAGCAAGTGGTTGTTGCAACCGTGGTGAAAATTGTTGGATCGGCCAAGGAAAAAGCTGGAACCACGGTCACAAGACGCTGCGAGGGAGGCCACCTCCCAGCCATGGATTTTTTTTTGCTGCAGCTATGGGGCAAGGTTGCCGCAACCAGCTGCATGGTATGCTGGAACCGGCGGGGATTTTTGCTGCATCCGGTGTCATTTTTTGCTGGAAACCAACCCCTCCTTTTTTTTGCTACTACTGGCTTTGTGTTTTGCTGGAACCAGCACCTTTTTTCGCTACCATCGTTTTTGATCCGGTGACGTCCATGTTGCGACGGAGCTACGGCCCCCGTGCCAGCGGCGACTTTTTGCTGCAACCGTCGTCGGATTCTGCTACTACCAACGAGTGATTTTGCTACATCCAACATGGCAGAGCTGCCACCACGACGATGACGACCGTATTTTTGCTGCAATCGTTGTTGGATTTTGCTACTACGGGCGATGTTTTTTTTTTCTACAGCCATTCAAAGGCATTTATTGGTGGCCGTCATTCACGCAATCCCGTGCAGCGAGCGTCGACGGTGAGTGGCGGCAGCGGTGCCCCAGGGGTTGCAACCATGGAGTGTCGACGACCGGGGTTGCAACCGATTGACAGTGGAGTTGGAACTGTCCGGTGTAGAGTTGCAACTGAAATTGACTAGCGGGGAAGGTTCTCCGGCAAGCAGGGGAGGGGTGCTACTTCTTGAGCTTGCGTTGGTTTTCTCTTGAAGAGGAAAGGGTGATGCAGCACAGTAGAGATAAGTATTTACCTCAGTTAAGAACCAAGGTATCAATCCAGTAGGAGAAACGCGTAAGTCCCCAATAGATGCACCTACACAAACAATCAAACACTTGCACCCAACACGATAAAGGGGTTGTCAATCCCTTCACGGTTACTTGCAAAGGTGAGATCTGATAGAGATACATAAAACTAAATAAAAAATAACTAAATATTTTTGGATTTTTGGGTTTATAGATCTAAAAATAAAAGATTGCAAAATAGTAGATCGGAAATAAATATGATGAAAAATAGACCTGGGGCCATAGGTTTCACTAGAGGCTTCTCTCTTGAAGGCAAATAATACGGTGGGTGAACAAATTACTGTCGAGCAATTGATAGAAAAGCGCAAAGTTATGACGATATCCAAGGCAATGAGTATGCATATAGGCATCACCTCCGTGTCAAGTAGACCGACTCCTGCCTGCATCTACTACTATTACTCCACACATCGACCGCTATCCAGCATGCATCTAGAGTATTAAGTTCATAAAGAACGGAGTAATGCCTTAGGTAAGATAACATGATGTAGAGGAATAAACTCAAGCAATATGATGAAAATCCCATCTTTTTATCCTCGATGGCAACAATTCAATACGTGTCTCGCTACCCCTACTTTTTCACTGGGTGAAAATCATGCAAGATTGAACCCAAAGCTAAGCACTTCTCCCATTGCAAGAAAAACCAACCTAGTTGGCCAAACCAAACCGATAATTCAAAGAGAAATACAAAGATATCAAATCATGCATATAAGAATTCAGAGAAGATTCAAATAATATTCATAGATAAGTTGATCATAAATCCACAATTCATTGGATCTCGACAAACACACCGCAAAAAAGATTACGTCGGATAGATCTTCGAGAACATCGAGGAGAATATGGTATTGAGAATCAAAGAGAGAGAAGAAGCCATCTAGCTACTAGCTATGGACCCGTAGGTCTGGGGTAAACTACTCATGCTTCATCGGAAGGGCAATAGAGTTGATGTAGATGCCCTCCGTGATCGAATCCCCCTCCGGCAGGATGCCGGAAAAGGCCCCAAGATGGGATCTCACGGGAACAGAAGGTTGCGACGGTGGTAAATGTTGGGGAACGCAGCATGCAATTTAAAAAAAATCCTACACTCATGCAAGATCTATCTAGGAGATGCATAGCAACGAGAGGGGGAGAGTGTGTCCACGTACCCTCGTAGACCGAAAGCGGAAGCGTTAGGTTAACGCGGTTGATGTAGTCGAACGTCTTCATGATCCAACCGATCTTAGTACTGAATGTACGACACCTCCGAGTTTAGCACACGTTCAGCTCGACGACGTCCCTCGAACTCTTTATCTAGCAGATGGTCGAGGGAGAGTTCCGTCAGCATGATGGTGATGGTGATGTGATCCGCGCAGGGCTTCGCCTAAGCACTACGACGCTATGACTGGAGGAGTAAACTGTGGAGGGGGGCACCACACACGGCTAAGAGAACAATTGATGTCCCATGGGGTGCCCCCCTGCCCCCGTATATAAAGAAGGGGAGGAGGAGGAGGCCAGCCAGGAGGCGCGCGCTATGGGGGGATCCTACTAGGAGTAGGATTCGACAACCCCTCCTTTTCCTTTATTCACCGGAGGGAAAAGGAAGGAGAGGGAGAGGGAGAGGAAAGGGGGGCCGCACCCCCTCCTCCTTGTCCTGTTCAGACTCCCTATGAGGGGGGCATGCGCCACCCCCCCGGGCTTCCCTCTCTCTCCCTTAGGGCCCATGTAGGCCCAATACTTCCCCAGGGGGTTCTGGTAACCCCTCGGTACTTCGGTAAAATACCCGAACCACTCGAAACCATTTCGATGTCCGAATACTACCTTCCAATATATGAATCTTTACCTCTCGACCATTTCGAGACTCCTCGTCATGTCCGTGATCTCATCCGGGACTCCGAAAAAACTTCGGTCACCAAAACACATAACTCATAATACAAATCATCATCGAAGGTTAAGCGTGCGGACCCTACGGGTTCGAGAACTATGTAGACATGACCGAGACACATCTCCGGTCAATAATCAATAGCGGAACCTGGATGCTCATATTGGCTCCTACATATTCTACGAAGATCTTTATCGGTCAAACCGCAATAACAACATACGTTGTTCCCTTTGTCATCGGTATGTTACTTGCCCGAGATTCGATCGTCTGTATCATCATACCTAGTTCAATCTCGTTACCGGCAAGTCTCTTTACTCGTTCCGTAATGCATCATCCCGCAGCTAACTCATTAGTCACATTGCTTGCAAGGCTTATAGTGATGTGCATTACCGAGAGGGCCCAGAGATACCTCTCCGATACTCGGAGTGACAAATCCTAATCTCGATCTATGCCAACCCAACAAACACCTTCGGAGACACCTGTAGAGCATCTTTATAATCACCCAGTTACGTTGTGACGTTTGATAGCACACAAGGTATTCCTCCGGTATTCGAGAGTTGCATAATCTCATAGTCAGAGGAATATGTATAAGTCATGAAGAAAGCAATAGCAATAAAACTTAACGATCATTATGCTAAGCTAACGGATGGGTCTTATCCATCACATCATTCTCTAATGATGTGATCCCATTCATCAAATGACAACACATGTCTATGGTCAGGAAACTTAACTATCTTTGATTAACGAGCTAGTCAAGTAGAGGCATACTAGGGACACTCTGTTTTGTCTATGTATTCACACATGTACTAAGTTTCCGGTTAATACAATTCTAGCATGAATAATAAACATTTATCATGATATAAGGAAATATAAATAACAACTTTATTATTGCCTCTAGGGCATATTTCCTTCAGTCTCCCACTTGCACTAGAGTCAATAATCTAGATTACATAGTAATGATTCTAACACCCATGGAGTCTTGGTGCTGATCATGTTTTGCTCGTGGAAGAGGCTTAGTCAACGGGTCTGCAACATTCAGATCCGTATGTATTTTGCAAATCTCTATGTCTCCCTCCTTGACTTGATCGCGGATGGAATTGAAGCGTCTCTTGATGTGTTTGGTTCTCTTGTGAAATCTGGATTCCTTCGCCAAGGCAATTGCTCCAGTATTGTCACAAAAGATTTTCATTGGACCCGATGCACTAGGTATTACACCTAGATCGGATATGAACTCCTTCATCCAGACTCCTTCATTTGCTGCTTCCGAAGCAGCTATGTACTCCGCTTCACACGTAGATCCCGCCACGACGCTCTGCTTGGAACTGCACCAACTGACAGCTCCACCATTCAATATAAATACGTATCCGGTTTGTGACTTAGAGTCATCCGGATCAGTGTCAAAGCTTGCATCGACGTAACCATTTACGACAAGCTCTTTGTCACCTCCATAAACGAGAAACATATCCTTAGTCCTTTTCAGGTATTTCAGGATGTTCTTGACCGCTGTCCAGTGATCCACTCCTGGATTACTTTGGTACCTCCCTGCTAAACTTATAGCAAGGCACACATCAGGTCTGGTACACAGCATTGCATACATGATAGAACCTATGGCTGAGGCATAGGGAATGACTTTCATTTTCTCTCTATCTTCTGCAGTGGTCGGGCATTGAGTCTGACTCAACTTCACACCTTGTAACACAGGCAAGAACCCTTTCTTTGACTGATCCATTTTGAACTTCTTCAAAACTTTATCAAGGTATGTGCTTTGTGAAAGTCCAATTAAGCGTCTTGATCTATCTCTATAGATCTTGATGCCCAATATATAAGCAGCTTCACCGAGGTCTTTCATTGAAAAATTCTTATTCAAGTATCCTTTTATGCTATCCAGAAATTCTGTATTATTTCCAATCAACAATATGTCATCCACATATAACATTAGAAATGCTACAGAGCTCCCACTCACTTTCTTGTAAATACAGGCTTCTCCAAAAGTCTGTATAAAACCATATGCTTTGATCACACTATCAAAGCGTATATTCCAACTCCGAGAGGCTTGCACCTGTCCATAAATGGATCGCTGGAGCTTGCACACTTTGTTAGCACCTTTAGGATCGACAAAACCTTCTGGTTGCATCATATACAATTCTTCTTTAAGAAATCCATTAAGGAATGCAGTTTTGACATTCATTTGCCAAATTTCATAATCATAAAATGCGGCAATTGCTAACATGATTCGGACAGACTTAAGAATCGCTACTGGTGAGAAGGTCTCATCGTAGTCAACTCCTTGAACTTGTCGAAAACCTTTCGCAACAAGTCGAGCTTTGTAAATAGTAACATTACCGTCAGCGTCAGTCTTCTTCTTGAAGATCCATTTATTCTCTATGGCTTGCCGATCATCGGGCAAGTCAACCAAAGTCCACACTTTGTTCTCATACATGGATCTCATCTCAGGTTTCATGGCCTCAAGCCATTTTGCGGAATCTGGGCTCATCATCGCTTCCTCATAGTTCGTAGGTTCATCATGGTCAAGTAACATGACTTCCAGAACAACATTACCATACCACTCTGGTGCGGACCGTACTCTGGTTGACCTACGAGGTTCGGTGGTAACTTGATCTGAAGTTTGATGATCATCATCATTAGCTTCCTCACTAATTGGTGTAGTAATCAATAGAACTGATTTCTATGATGAACTACTTTCCAATTTGGGAGAAGGTACATTTACCTCATCAAGTTCTACTTTCCTCCCACTCACTTCTTTCGAGAGAAACTCCTTCTCTAGAAAGGATCCATTCTTAGCAACAAATATCTTGCCTTCGGATCTGTGATAGAAGGTGTACCCAATAGTTTCCTTTGGGTATCCTATGAAGACACATTTCTCCGATTTGGGTTCGAACTTATCAGGTTGAAGCTTTTTCACATAACAATCGCAGCCCCAAACTTTAAGAAACGACAGCTTAGGTTTCTTGCCAAACCATAGTTCATATGGTGTCGTCTCAACGGATTTAGATGGTGCCCTATTTAACGTGAATGCAGCCATCTCTAAAGTATAACCCCAAAATGATAGCGGTAAATCGGTAAGAGACATCATAGATCGCACCATATCTAATAAAGTATGGTTACGATGTTCGGACACACCATTACGCTGTGGTGTTCTGGGTGGCGTGAGTTGTGAAACTATTCCACATTGTTTCAAATGAATACCAAACTCGTAACTCAAATATTCACCTCCATGATCAGATCGTAGAAACTTTATTTTCTTGTTACGATGATTTTCTACTTCACTCTGAAATTCTTGGAACTTTTCAAATGTTTCAGACTTATGTTTCATTAAGTAGATATACCCATATCTGCTCAAATCATCTGTGAAGGTCAGAAAATAACGTACCCGCCGCGAGCCTCAATACTCATCGGACCACGTACATCAGTATGTATTATTTCCAATAAGTCAGTTGCTCGCTCCATTGTTCCGGAGAACGGAGTCTTAGTTATCTTGCCTGAGGCATGGTTTGCAAGCATCAAGTGATTCTAAAAGCCCATCAGCATGGAGTTTCTTCATGCGCTTTACACCAATATGACCCAAACGGCAGTGCCACAAATAAGTTGCACTATCATTATTAACTTTGCATCTTTTGGCTTCAATATTATAAATATGTGTATCACTACGATCGAGATTCAACAAAAATAGACCACTCATCAAGGGTGCATGACCATAAAATATATTACTCATATAAATAGAACAACCATTATTCTCCGATTTAAATGAATAACCATCTCGCATCAAACAAGATCCAGATATAATGTTCATGCTCAACGCTGGCACCAAATAATAATTATTCAGGTCTAAAACTAATCCCGAAGGTAGATGTAGAGGTAGCATGCCGACGGCGATCACATCGACCTTGGAACCATTTCCGACGTGCATCATCACCTCGTCCTTAGCCAATCTTTGTTTAATCCGTAGCCCCTGTTTTGAGTTGCAAATATGAGCAACAGAACCAGTATCAAATACCCAGGCGCTACTATGAGCATTAGTAAGGTACACATCAATAACATGTATATCAAATATACCTTTCAATTTGCCATCCTTCTTATCCGCCAAATACTTGGGGCAGTTCCGCTTCCAGTGACCAGTCCCTTTGCAATAGAAGCACTCAGTTTCAAGCTTAGGTCCATACTTGGGCTTCTTCCTGGGAGCAGCAACTTGCTTGCTATTCTTCTTGAAGTTCCCCTTCTTCCCTTGGCCCTTTTTCTTGAAACTAGTGGTCTTGTTAACCATCAACACTTGATGCTCCTTCTTGATTTCTACTTCCGCAGCTTTAAGCATCGTGAAGAGCTCGGGAATTGTATTTTCCATCCCTTGCATGTTATAGTTCATCACGAAGCCTTTATAGCTTGGCGGCAGTGATTGAAGAACTCTGTCAATGACATTATCATCAGGAAGATTAACTCCGAGCTGAGTCAAGTGGTTATGGTACCCAGACATTCTGAGTATCTGTTCACTGGCAGAACTATTCTCCTCCATCTTGCAGCTATAGAACTTGTTGGAGACTTCATATCTCTCAACTCGGGCATTTGCTTGAAATATTAAATTCAACTCCTGGAACATCTCATATGCTCCATGACGTTCAAAACGTCTTTGAAGTCCCGATTCTAAGCCGTAAAGCATGGCACACTGAACTATCGAGTAGTCATCAGCTTTAGTCTGCCAGACGTTCATAACGTCCGGAGTTGCTCCTGCAGCGGGCCTTGCACCTAGGTGCTTCCAGGACATAATTCTTCTGTGCAGCAATGAGGATAATCCTCAAGTTATGGACCTAGTCCATGTAGTTGCTACCATCATCTTTCAACTTAGCTTTCTCTAGGAACGCATTAAAATTCAAGGGAACGATAGCACGGACCATTGGTCTACAACAACATAGATGTGCAAAAACTATCAGGACTAAGTTCATGATAAATTAAAGTTCAATTAATCATATTACTTAAGAACTCCCACTTAGATAGACATCCCTCTAGTCATCTAAATGATCACGTGATCCATATCAACTAAACCATGTCCGATCATCACGTGAGATGGAGTAGTTTTCAATGGTGAACATCTCTATGTTGATCATATCTACTATATGATTCATGTTCGACCTTTCGATCTCAGTGTTCCGAGGCCATATTTGCATATGCTAGGCTCGTCAAGTTTAACCCGAGTATTCTGCACGTGCAAAACTGGCTTGCACCTGTTGTATGTGAACGTAGAGCTTATCACACCCGATCATCACGTGGTGTCTCGGCACGACGAACTGTAGGAACAGTGCATACTCAGGGAGAACACTTATACCTTGAAATTTAGTCAGGGGTCATCTTATAATGCTACCGCCGTACTAAGCAAAATAAGATGCATAAAAGATAAACATCACATGCAATCAAAATATGTGACATGATATGGCCATCATCATCTTGTGCCTTTGATCTCCATCTCCAAAGCACCGTCATGATGTCCATCGTCACCGGCTTGACACCTTGATCTCCATTGCAGCGTCGTTGTCGTCACGCCAACTATTGCTTCTACGACTATCGCTACCGCATAGTGATAAAGTAAAGCAATTACATGGTGATTGCATTTCATACAATAAAGCGACAACCATAAGGCTCCTGCCAGTTGCCGATAACTTCTACAAAACATGATCATCTCATACAACAACTTATATCTCATCACGTCTTGGCCATATCATATCACAACATGCCCTGCAAAAACAAGTTAGACGTCCTCTACTTTGTTGTTGCAAGTTTTACGTGGCTGCTACGGGCTTCTAGCAAGAACCGTTCTTACCTACGCATCAAAACCACAACGATTTTTCGTCAAGTGTGTTGTTTTAACCTTCAACAAGGAACGGCCGTAGTCAAATTTGATTCAACTAAAGTTGGAGAAACAGACACCCGCCAGCCACCTGTGTGCAAAGCACGTCGGTAGAACCGGTCTCATGAACATGGTCATGTAATGTTGGTCCGGGTCGCTTCATCCAACAATACCGCCGAATCAAAATAAGATGTTGGTGGTAAGTAGTATGACTATTATCGCCCACAACTCTTTGTGTTCTACTCGTGCATATCATCTACGCATAGACCTGGCTCGGATGCCACTGTTGGGGAACGCAACATGCAATTTCAAAAAAAATCCTATGCTCATGTAAGATCTATCTAGGAGATGCATAGCAATGAGAGGGGGAGAGTGTGTCCACGTACCCTCGTAGACCGAAAGCGGAAGCGTTAGGTTAACGCGGTCGATGTAGTCAAACGTCTTCATGATCCAACCGATCTTAGTACCGAACGTACGGCACCTCCGAGTTTAGCACACGTTCAGCTCGATGACGTCCCTCGAACTCTTGATCCAGCAGAGGGTCGAGGGAGAGTTCCATCAGCACGACGGTGATGGTGATGTGATCCGCGCAGGGCTTCACCTAAGCACTACGACGCTATGACTGGAGGAGTAAACTGTGGAGGGGGCACCGCACACGGCTAAGAGAACAATTGATGTCCCATGGGTGCCCCTGCCCCCGTATATAAAGGAGGGGAGGAGGAGGAGGCCGGCCAGGAGGCGCGCGCCATGGGGGGAGTCCTACTAGGAGTAGGATTCGGCCCCCCTTCTTTTTCCTTTCTTCACCGGAGGGAAAAGGAAGAAGAGGGAGAGGGAGAGGAAAGGGGGGCCGCGCCCCTCCTCCTTGTCCTATTCGGACTCCCTAGGAGGGGGGCACACGCCACCCCCCCCCCCCCGCGGGCTTCCCTTTCTCTCCCTTAGGGCCCATGTAGGCCCAATACTTCCCCGGGGGGTTCCGGTAACCCCTCGGTATTCCGGTAAAATACCCGAACCACTCGAAACCATTTCGATGTCCGAATACTACCTTACAATATATGAATCTTTACCTCTCGACCATTTCGAGACTCCTCGTCATGTCCGTGATCTCATCCGGGACTCCGAACAAACTTCGATCACCAAAACACATAACTCATAATACAAATCGTCATCGAACGTTAAGCGTGCGGACCCTACGGGTTCGAGAACTATGTAGACATGACCGAGACACATCTCCGGTCAATAACCAATAGCGGAACCTGGATGCTCATAGTGGCTCCTCCATATTCTACGAAGATCTTTATTGGTCAAACCGCAATAACAACATACGTTATTCCCTTCGTCATCGGTATGTTACTTGCCCGAGATTCGATCGTCTGTATCATCATACCTAGTTCAATCTCATTACCGGCAAGTCTCTTTACTCGTTCCATAATGCACCATCCCGCAACTAACTCATTAGTCACATTGCTTGCAAGGCTTATAGTGATGTGCATTACCGAGCGGGACCAGAGATACCTCTCCGATACTCGGAGTGACAAATCCTAATCTCGATCTATGCCAACCCAACAAACACCTTCGGAGATAGCTGTAGAGCATATTTATAATTACCCAGTTACGTTGTGGCGTTTGATAGCACATAAGGTGTTCCTCCGGTATTCGGGAGTTGCATAATCTCATGGTCAGATGAATATGTATAAGTCATGAAGAAAGCAATAGCAATAAAACTTAACGATCATTATGCTAAGCTAACGGATGGGTCTTGTACATCACATCATGCTCTAATGATGTGATCCCATTCATCAAATGACAACACATGTCTATGGTCAGGAAACTTAAGCATCTTTTATTAACGAGCTAGTCAAGTAGAGGCATACTAGGGACACTCTGTTTGTCTATGTATTCACATGTACTAAGTTTCCGGTTAATACAATTCTAGCATGAATAATAAACATTTATCATGATATAAGGAAATATAAATAACAACTTTATTATTGCCTCAAGGGCATATTTCCTTCAGTAAAGTATTTTTGTGGACTCTGATGTCTGCTAGGACTATGTCGGTATTTCCCCAAAGAGGAAGGGATGATGCAGCATAGCAACGGTAGGTATTTCCTTTAGTGATGAGACCAAGGTTATCGAACCAGTAGGAGAACCACACAACACCTCGTAAACAACTCCTGCACATAAAGAACAAATACTTGCAACCCGACGTAAGAGAGGGGTTGTCAATCCCTCACGGGTAAAAAGATAGATAAAATTGTGGTAGATTGGATAAATAGATCTCGCGGGAATGCATAGGAATTTTATAAGCAAACAAATTATCATCTAACATATGCAAAGAAGAGGAATAAAACATTGACGATCTCAACATAACAAGAGGTAATTTAGTAACATGAAAAATTCTACAACTATATTTTCCTCTCTCATAATAATTACAGGTATGATCATAATCAAATTCAACAATATAACTATCACATAAAATATTCTCTTCATGATCCACATGCATGCAAAGTTGACACTCTTCCAAAATAGTGGGATTATTTTTAGCTAAAGTTGACACTCTTCCAAACCCACTTTTAATATTATCCCAAGCATATTCATCATGAGGTTTGAATAAATTTTTAAGATCATAAGAATCATTATCACCCCAATCATGATCATTGCAATAAGTAGTGGACATAACAAAACAAGCATCCCCAAGCTTGGGGTTTTGCATATCATTAACACAATTGACATTAATAGAATTTATAATAAGATCATTACAATCATGCTTTTCATTCAAGGATCTATCATGAATCACTTTATAAATTTCTTCGTTTAACACTTCATCACAATTTTCAGATTCATAAAACTCAAGCAAAACTTCATAAAGATAATCTAGTGAACTCAATTCACTAGCAATTGGTTCATCATAATTGGATCTTTTGAAAAGATTAGCAAGTGGATGAGGATCCATATAAATAGATTTTTAGCAAGCAAAGATACAAGCAAATAGAAGACTCATGGCACACAAGCAAAGATAGCAAACAAGAGAGCTGACGAGAAAAAGGCGAACGAAAAAGAAGGTGAATAAAACGGAAATTTTTTGTGAAGTGGGGGAGATGAAAACGAGAGGCAAATGGCAAATAATGTAAATTGCAAGGAGATGAGATTTGTGATTAGGAACCTGGTAGATGTTGATGATGTCTCCTGGCAACGGCGCCAAAAATTCCTTTTGATGTTTGCTAGAACTATGTCGGTATTTCCCTAGAGCGGAAGGGATGATGCAGCACATCAACGGTAGGTATTTCCCTCAGTGATGAGACCAAGGTTATCGAACCAGTAGGAGAACCACGCAACACCACGTAAACAGCTCCTGCAGACAAAGACCAAATACTTGCAACCCGACGTAAGAGAGGGGTTGTCAATCCCTCACGGCTAAAAGAATAGATAAATTTGCAGTAGATTGGATAAATAGATCTCACGGGAACGCGAGATAAAATAAATAACAATAAATTGCAGCAAGGTATTTTTGTATTTTTTGATTAATAGATCTGAAAATAAAAGCAAATAAAAATAGACCGCAAAGGCAAATATAATAAAGAAGAGACCCGGGGGCTGTAGATTTCACTAGTGGCTTCTCTCGAGAAAAAAGCAAATGGTGGGTGAACAAATTACGGTTGGGCAATTGCTAGAACTTCAAATAATCATGACGTATCCAGGCAATGATCATTATATAGGCATCACGTCCAAGATTAGTAGACCGACTCCTGCCTACATCTACTACTATTGCTCCACACATCGACCGCTATACAACATGCATCTAGTGTATTAAGTTCACGAAAAAAATGGAGTAATGCAATAAGAACGATGACATGATGTAGACAAGATCTATTTATGTAGAAATAGACTCCCAGCTTGTTACCCTTAATAGCAGCGATACATACGTGTCGGTTCCCCTTCTATCACTGGATCAAGCACCGTAAGATCGAACCCATCACAAAGCACCTCTTCCCATTGCAAGATAAATAGATCAAGTTGGCCAAACATAACCCAAATATCGGAGAAGAAATATGAGGCTATAAGCAATCATGCATATAAGAGATCAAAGAAGACTCAAATAACTTTCATGGATAAAAAGATTGATCTAATCATGAACTCAAAGTTCATCGGATCCCAACAAACACACCGCAAAAAGAGTTACATCATATGGATCTCCAAGAGACCATTGTATTGAGAATCAAAAGAGAGAGAGAGGAAGCCATCTAGCTACTAACTACGGACCCGTAGGTCTACAAAAGACTACTCACGCATCATCGGAGAGGCACCAATGAGGATGATGAACCCCTCCGTGATGGTGTCTAAATTGGATCTGGTGGTTCTGGAACTTGCGGCGGTTGGAATAGAATTTCATCGACTCCCCTAGGGTTTCTGGAATATTGGGGTATTTATAGAGCAAAGAGGCGGTGCAGGAGGCCACCGAGGTGGGCACAACCCACCTGGGCGCGCCTGGGCCCCCAGGCATGCCTTGGTGGGTTGTGCTCCCCTCAGAGCACCCCTCAGATACTTTCTTGGCCCATCTGGTGTCTTCTGGTCCAGAAAAAATCCACAAGGTAGGGGGCGCGCCCTCCACCCTTGTCGCCACCTCATGGCTCTTCTGGCTTGGACTCCAAGTCCCCTGGGTGTCTTCTGGTCCAAGAAAAATCATCATGAAGTTTCATTCCGTTTGGAATCCATTTGGTATTCCTTTTCTGTGAAACTCAAAAACAAGGAAAAACAGAAACTGGCACTGGGCTCTAGGTTAATAAGTTAGTCCAAAAAATAATATAAAATAGGATAATAATGCATATAAAACATCCAAAACAGATAATATAATAGCATGGAATAATAAAAAATTATAGATACATTGGAGACGTATCAAGCATCCCCAAGCTTAATTCCTGCTCGTCCTCGAATAGGTAAATGATAAAAACAGAATTTTTGATGTGGAATGCTACCTAACATATTTATCGATGTAATTTTCTTCATTGTGGCATGAATGTTCATATCCATAAGATTCAAAACAAAAGTTTAATATTGACATAAAAACAATAATATTTCAAGCATACTAATAAAGCAATCATGTCTTCTCAAAATAACATGGTCAAAGAAAGTTATCCCTACAAAATCATATAGTCTGGCTATGCTCCATCTTCATCACACAAAGTATTAAATCATGCACAACCCCGATGACAAGCCAAGCAATTGTTTCATACTTTTGATGTTCTCAAACTTTTTCAACTTTCACGCAATACATGAGCGTGAGCCATGGATATAGCACTATAGGTGGAATAGAATATGGTGGTTGTGTAGAAGACAAAAAGAAGGAGATAGTATCAGTTCAACTAGGTGTATCAATGGGCTATGGAGATGCCCATCAATAGCTATCAATGTGAGTGAGTAGGGATTTCCATGCAACGGATGCACTAGAGCTATAAGTTTATGAAAGCTCAAAAATAAACTAAGTGGGTGTGCATCCAACTCGCTTGCTCACAAAGACCTAGGGCAATTTGAGGAAGCCCATCATTGGAATATACAAGCCAAGTTCTATAATGAAAAATTCCCACTGGTATATGAAAGTGACAACATAGGAGACTCTCTATCATGAAGATTGTGGTGCTACTTTGAAGCACAAGTGTGGAAAAAGGATAGTAACATTTCCCCTTCTCACTTTTCTCTCATTTTTTTGGTGGGCTTCTTTGGCCTCTTTTATTTTTTTTGTGGGCTTCTTTGGCCTCTTTTATTTTTTTTGTAAAGTCCGGAGACTCATCCCAACTTGTGAGGGAATCATAGCTTCCATCATCCTTTCCTCACATGGGACAATGCTCTAATAATGATGATCATCACACTTTTATTTACTTACAACTCAAGAATTACAACTCGATACTTAGAACAAAATATGACTCTATATGAATGCCTCCAGCGGTGTACCGGGATGCGCAATGATCTAACGTAGAAAATGACATCAAAAAACGGACAAGCTATGTAAACATCATGCTAGCTATCTTACGATCATGCAAAGCAATATGACAATGATGGAATGTGCCTAATAAACGGAATGGTGGAAGTTGCATGGCAATATATCTCGGAATGGCTATGGGAATGCCATAATAGGTAGGTATGGTGGCTGTTTTGAGGAAGGTATATGGTGGGTGTAAGTGATACGTCTCCAACGTATCTATAATTTTTGATTGCTTCATGCTATATTATATTCTGTTTGGATGATTAATGGGCTTTGTTATACACTTTTATATTATTTCTTGGACTAACCTATTAACCGGAGGCCTAGCCCAAATTGCTGTTTTTGCCTATTTTAGAGTTTCACAGAAAAAGAATATCAAACGGAGTCCAAACGGAATGAAACCTTCGGGAACGTGATTTTCGGAACAAACGTGATCCAGAGGACTTGGACCCTACATCAAGACATCAACCAGGAGGGCACGAGGTAGGGGGGCGCCTACCCCCTGGGCGCGCCCTCCACCCTCGTGGGGCCCACGTTGCTCCACCGACGTACTTCTTCCTCCTGTATATACCTACGTACCCCAAACCAACAGAAGCATCCACGAAAACCTAATTCCACCGCCGCAACCTTCTGTACCCGTGAGATCCCATCTTGGGGCCTTTTCCGGCGTCCTGCCAGAGGGGGCATTGATCACGGAGGGCTTCTACATCAACACCATAGCCTCTCCGATGATGTGTGAGTAGTTTACCTCAGACCTTCGGGTCCATAGTTATTAGCTAGATGGCTTCTTCTCTCTTTTTGGATCTCAATACAATGTTCTCCCCCTCTCTCATGGAGATCTATTCGATGTAATCTTCTTTTGCGGTGTGTTTGTTGAGACCGATGAATTGGGGGTTTATGATCAAGTTTATCTATGAACAATATTTGAATCTTCTCTGAATTCTTTTATGTAAGATTGGTTATCTTTGCAAGTCTCTTCGAATTATCAGTTTGGTTTGGCCTACTAGATTGATCTTTCTTGCAATGTGAGAAGTGCTTAGCTTTGGGTTCAATCTTGCGGTGTCCTTTCCCAGTGACAGTAGGGGCAGCAAGGCACGTATTGTATTGTTGCCATCAAGGATAACAAGATGGGGTTTATTTCATATTGCATGAGTTTATCCCTCTACATCATGTCATCTTACTTAAAGCGTTACTCTGTTCTTATGAACTTAATACTCTAGATGCATGCTGGATAGCGGTCGATGTGTGGAGTAATAGTAGTAGATGCAGGCAGGAGTCGGTCTACTTATCACGGACGTGATGCCTATATACATGATCATACCTAGATATTCTCATAACTATGCTCAATTCTATCAATTGCTCAATAGTAATTTGTTCACCCACCGTAATACTTATGCTCTTGAGAGAAGCCACTAGTGAAACCTATGGCCCCCGGGTCTATTTTCCATCATATTAATCTCCCATCAACAAGCTATTTCTGGCGCCGTTTGTTTTGCTTTTATTTTACTTTGCATCTTTATATAAAAATACCAAAAATATCATCTTATCATATCTATCAGATCTCACTTTCGTAAGTGACCGTGAAGGGCTTGACAACCCCTTTATTGCGTTGGTTGCGAGGTATTTATTTGTTTGTGTAGGTGCGAGGGACTTGTGCGTGGCCTCCTACTGGATTGATATCTTGGTGCTCAAAAACTGAGGGAAATACTTACGCTACTTTACTGCATCACCCTTTCCTCTTCAAGGGAAAACCAATGCAGTGCTCAAGAGGTAGCAAGAAGGATTTCTCGCGCCGTTGCCGGGGAGTCTACGCAAAAGTCAACATACCAAGTACCCATCACAAACTCTTATCTCCCGCATTACATTATTTGCCATTTGCCTCTCGTTTTCCTCTCCCCCACTTAACCCTTGCCGTTTTATTCGCCGTCTCTTTTCCGTTCGCCTCTTTTTCGCTTGCTTCCTGTTTGTTCGTGTGTTGGATTGCTTGCTTGTTACGATGGCTCAAGATAATACTAAATTGTGTGACTTTACCAACACCAACAACAATGATTTTCTTAGCACTCCGATTGCTCCTCTTACCGATACTAAATCTTGTGAAATTAATGCTGCTTTGTTGAATCTTGTCATGAAAGGTCAATTTGCCGGCCTTCCTAGTGAAGATGCCGCTACCCATCTAAATAGCTTCGTTGATTTGTGTGATATGAAAAAGAAGAAAGATGTGGACAATGATATTGTTAAATTAAAGCTATTTCCTTTTTCACTTATAGATCGTGCTAAAGCTTGGTTTTTGTCTTTGCCTAAAAATAGTATTGACTCTTGGAATAAGTGCAAAGATGATTTTATCTCTAAGTATTTTCCTCCAGCTAAGATCATCTCCCTTAGAAACGATATTATGAATTTTAAGCAACTTGATCATGAACATGTTGCACAAGCTTGGGAGAGGATGAAATTAATGATACGTAATTGCCCTACACATGGTTTGAATCTTTGGATGATTATACAAAAAATTTATGCCGGATTGAATTTTGCTTCTAGAAATCTTTTAGATTCGGCCGCGGGAGGCACTTTTATGGAAATCACTTTAGGAGAAGCTACTAAACTCCTAGATAATATTATGGTTAATTATTCTCAATGGCACACCGAAAGATCTACTAATAAAAAAGTGCATGTGCTAGAAGAAATCAATGTTTTGAGTGGAAAGATGGATGAACTTATGAAATTGTTTGCTACTAAGAGTGTTTCTTCTGATCCTAATGATATGCCTTTGTCTACTTTGATTGAGAATAATAAGGAATCTATGGATGCGAATTTTGTTGGTAGGAACAATTTTGGTAACAACGCTTACAGAGGAAACTTTAATCCTAGGCCTTATCCTAGTAATTCCTCTAATAATTATGGTAATTCCTACAACAATTCTTATGGAAATTTTAATAAGTTTCCCTCTGATTTTGAGACTAGTGTTAAAGAGTTTATGAATTCGCAAAAGAACTTCAATACTTTGCTTGAAGAAAAATTGCTTAAAGTTGACGAATTGGCTAGGAACGTGGATAGAATTTCCCTTGATGTTGATTCTTTGAAGCTTAGATCTATTCCACCTAAGCATGATATCAATGAGTCTCTCAAAGCCATGATAATTTCCATTGATGAGTGCAAAGAAAGAACCGCTAGGATGCGTGCTAAGAAAGATTGTTTTGTGAAGGCGTGTTCTTCTAGTTTTTATGAGAATAAAGATGAAGATCTAAAATTTATTGATGTGTCCCCTATTAAATCTTTGTTTTGCAATATGAATCTTGATAATGATGGGACTGGAGATGAGTCAACTTTAGTTAGAAGGCGTTCCAAAAATTCGGAGTTTTTAGATCTTGATGGAAAAATTGGTAAAAGTGGGATTGAAGAGTTTAAAAGTTTAGATAGCAATGAACCCACTATTTTGGGTTTCAAGGAATTTAATTATGATAATTTCTCTTTGATAGATTGTATTTCCTTGTTGCAATCCGTGCTAAATTCTCCTCATGCCTATAGTCAAAATAAAGCCTTTACTAAACATATTGTTGATGCTTTGATGCAATCTTATGAAGAAAAACTTGAGTTGGAAGTTTCTATCCCTAGAAAACTTTATGATGAGTGGGAACCTACAATAAAAATAAAAAATAAAGATCATGAATGCTATGCTTTGTGTGATTTGGGTGCTAGTGTCTTCACGATCCCAAAAACTTTGTGTGATTTGCTAGGTTTCCGTGAATTTGATGATTGCTCTTTAAACTTGCATCTTGCGGATTCCACTATCAAGAAACCTATGGGAAGAATTAATGATGTTCTTATTGTTGCAAATAGGAATTATGTGCCCGTTAATTTTATTGTTCTTGATATAGATTGCAATCCTTCATGTCCTATTATTCTTGGTAGACCTTTCCTTAGAACGATTGGTGCAATTATTGATATGAAGGAAGGGAATATTAGATTCCAATTTCCGTTAAGGAAAGGCGTGGAACACTTCCCTAGAAATAATATTAAATTACCTTATGAATCTATTATGAGAGCCACTTATGGATTGCCTACCAAAGATGGCAATACCTAGATCTATCCTTGCTTTTATGCCTAGCTAGGGGCGTTAAACGATAGCGCTTGTTGGGAGGCAACCCAATTTTATTTTAGTTTTTTGCTTTTTGTTCCTGTTTAGGAATAAATATTTGATCTAGCCTCTGGTTAGACTTGTTTTTATCTTTTAATTAGTGTTTGTGCCAAGTTAAACCTATATGATCTTCTTGGATGATAGTTATTTGATCTTGCTGAAAATTCCAGAAACTTTCTGTTCACGAAAACAATTGTTACAAATCACCAGAACGTGATAAAATATTGATTCCAATTGCTCATGATCAATAAAAAAATTTCTAGGTCGTCCTATTTTGGCTGAATTTTTTGAGTTCCAGAAGTTTGCGTTAGTTACAGATTACTACAGACTGTTCTGTTTTTGACAGACTCTGTTTTTCATGTGTTGTTTGCTTATTTTGATGAATCTATGGCTAATAAAATAGTTTATAAACCATAGAGAAGTTGTAATACAGTAGGTTTAACACCAATATAAATAAAGAATGAGTTCATTACAGTACCTTAAAGTGGTGTTTTGTTTTATTTCGTTAACGGAGCTCACGAGATTTTCTGCTAAGTTTTATGTTGTGAAGTTTTCAAGTTTTGGGTAAAAGATTTGATGGATTATGGAACAAGGAGTGGCAAGAGCCTAAGCTTGGGGATGCCCATGGCACCCCAAGATAATCTAAGGACATCAAAAAGCCAAAGCTTGGGGAGCCCCAGAAGGCATCCCCTCTTTCGTCTACTTCCATCGGTAACTTTACTTGGAGCTATATTTTTATTCACCACATGATATGTGTTTTGCTTGGAGCGTCTTGTATGATTTGAGTCTTTGCTTTCTAGTTTACCACAATCATCTTTTCTGTACACACCTTTTGAGAGAGACACACATGATTCAGAATTTATTAGAATACTCTATGCGCTTCGCTTATATCTTTTGAGCTATATAGTTTTTGCTCTAGTGCTTCACTTATATCTTTTAGAGCACGGTGGTGGTTTTGTTTTATAGAAACTATTATTCTCTCATACTTCACTTATATTATTTTGAGAGTCTTAAACAGCATGGTAATTTGCTTAAATTGGGAAATTAGTCCTAATATGTTAGGTAATCAAGACTATTAAAAAACTTTCTTATGAGTGTGTTGAATACTAAGAGAAGTTTGATGCTTGATGATTATTTTGAGATATGGAGGTAGTGATATTGAAGTTGTGCTAGTTGAGTAGTTGTGAAATTGAGAAATACTTGTGTTGAAGTTTGCAAGTCTCGTAGCATGCACGTATGGTAAACGTTATGTAACAAATTTGAAACATGAGGTGTTCTTTGATTGTCTTCCTTATGAGTGGCGGTCGGGGACGAGCGATGGTCTTTTCCTACCAATCTATCCCCCTAGGAGCATGCGCGTAATGCTTGGTTTTTGATGACTTGTAGATTTTTGCAATAAGTATATGAGTTCTTTATGACTAATGTTGAGTCCATGGATTATACGCACTCTTACCCTTCCATCATTGCTAGCCTCTCCGGTACCGTGCATTGCCCTTTCTCACATTAAGAGTTGGTGCAAACTTCGCCGGTGCATCCAAACCCCGTGATATGATACACTCTATCACACATAAACCTCCTTATATCTTCCTCAAAACAGCCACCATACCTACCTATTATGGCATTTCCATAGCCATTCTGAGATATATTGCCATGCAACTTTCCACCATTCTGTTTATCATGACACGTTCATCATTGTCATATTGCTTTGCATGATCATGTAGTTGACATTGTATTTGTGGCAAAGCCACCGTTCATAATTTTTCATACATGTCACTCTTGATTCATTGCTATCCCGGTATACCGCCGGAGGCATTCATATAGAGTCATACTTTGTTCTAGTATTGAGTTATAATCATTGAGTTGTAAATAAATAGAAGTGTGATGATCATCATTCATAGAGCATTGTCCCAATAATAAAAAGAGAGAAAGGCCAAAAAAAGAGGCCCAAAAAAGGGACAATGCTACTATCCTTTTTCCACACTTGTGCTTCAAAGTAGCACCATGATCTTCATGATAGAGAGTCTCTTATTTTGTCACTTTCATATACTAGTGGGAATTTTTCATTATAGAACTTGGCTTGTATATTCCAACAATGGGCTTCCTCAAATTCCCTAGGTCTTCGTGAGCAAGCAAGTTGGATGCACACCCACTTAGTTTCTTTTGTTGAGCTTTCATGCATTTATAGCTCTAGTGCATCCATTGCATGGCAATCCCTACTCCTTGCATTAACATCAATCGATGGGCATCTCCATAGCCCATTGATTAGCCATGTTGATGTGAGACTTTCTCCTTTTTTGTATTCTCCACATAACCCCCATCATTATATTCTATTCCACCCATAGTGCTATATCCATGGCTCACGCTCATGTATTGCATGAAGGTTGAAAAAGTTTGAGATTACTAAAGTATGAAACAATTGGTTGGCTTGTCATCGGGGTTGTGCATGATGAGAGCATTCTTGTGCGACGAAAATGGAGCATGACTGAACTATATGATTTTGTAGGGATGAACTTTCTTTGGCCATGTTATTTTGAGAAGACATAATTGCTTAGTTAGTATGCTTGAAGTATTATTACTTTTATGTCAATATTAAACTTTTATCTTGAATCTTGCGGATCTAAATATTCATACCACAATTAAGAGGGTTACATTAAAAATTATGCCAAGTAGCATTCCGCATCAAAAATTCTGTTTTTATCATTTACCTACTCGAGGACGAGCAGGAATTAAGCTTGGGGATGCTTGATACGTCTCCAACGTATCTATAATTTTTGATTGCTTCATGCTATATTATATTCTGTTTTGGATGATTAATGGGCTTTGTTATACACTTCTATATTATTTTTGGGACTAACCTATTAACCAGAGGCCCCACCCAAATTGCTGTTTTTTGCCTATTTCAGAGTTTCGCAGAAAAAGAATATCAAACGGAGTCCGAACGGAATGAAACCTTCGGGAATGTGATTTTCGGAACAAACATGATCCGGAGGACTTGGACCCTACATCAAGACATCAACCAGGAGGGCATGAGGTAGGGGGCGCGCCTACCCCCCTGGGCGCGCCTTCCACCCTCGTGGGGCCCATGTTGCTCCACGGACGTACTTCTTCCTCCTATATATACCTACGTACCCCCAAACCAACAGAAGCATCCACGAAAACCTAATTCCATCGCCGCAACCTTCTGTACCTGTGAGATCCCATCTTGGCGCCTTTTCCGGCGTCCTGCCGGAGGGGGCATTGATCACGGAGGGCTTCTACATCAACACCATAGCCTCTCCGATGATGTGTGAGTAGTTTACCTCAAACCTTCGGGTCCATAGTTATTAGCTAGATGGCTTCTTCTCTCTTTTTGGATCTCAATACAATGTTCTCCCCCTCTCTCGTGGAGATCTATTCGATGTAATCTTCTTTTGCGGTGTGTTTGTTGAGGCCGATGAATTGTGGGTTTATGATCAAGTTTATCTATGAACAATATTTGAATCTTCTCCGAATTCTTTTATGTATGATTGGTTATCTTTGCAAGTCTCTTCCAATTATCAGTTTGGTTTGGCCTACTATATTGATCTTTCTTGTAATGGGAGAAGTGCTTAGCTTTGGGTTCAATCTTGCGGTGTCCTTTCCCAGTGACAGTAGGGGCAGCAAGGCACATATTGTATTGTTGCCATCGAGGATAACAAGATGGGGTTTATTTCATATTGCATGAGTTATCCCTCTACATCATGTCATCTTACTTAAAGCGTTACTCTGTTCTTATGAACTTAATACTCTAGATGCATGCTGGATAGCGGTCGATGTGTGGAGTAATAGTAGTAGATGCAGGCAGGATTCGGTCTACTTATCACGGACGTGATGCCTATATACACGATCATACCTAGATATTCTCATAACTATGCTCAATTCTATCAATTGCTCAACAGTAATTTGTTCACCCACCGTAATACTTATGCTCTTGAGAGAAGCCACTAGTGAAACCTATGGCCCCCGGGTCTATTTTCCATCATATTATTCTACCATCAACAAGCTATTTCTGGCGCCGTTTATTTTGCTTTTATTTTACTTTGCATCTTTATTATAAAAATACCAAAAATATTATCTTATCATATCTATCAGATCTCACTTTCGTAAGTGACCGTGAAGGGCTTGACAACCCCTTTATTGCGTTGGTTGCGAGGTATTTATTTGTTTGTGTAGGTGCGAGGGACTTGTGCGTGGCCTCCTACTGGATTGATACCTTGGTTCTCAAAAACGGAGGGAAATACTTACGCTACTTTACTGCATCACCCTTTCCTCTTTAAGGGAAAACAAATGCAGTGCTCAAGAGGTAGCAGTAAGGCACCGGCGAAAGTTGCATGGTACTAGCTAGAGAGGCTAGCTTGGTGGAAGGGTGAGAGTGCGTATAATCCATGGACTCGACATTAGTCATAAAGAACTCACATACTTATTGCAAAAGTCTATTAGTCATTGAAACAAAGTACTACGCGCATGCTCCTAGGTGGATAGATTTGTAGGAAAAGACCATCGCTGGTCCCCGACCGCCACTCATAAGGAAGACAATCAATAAATAAATCATGCTCCGACTTCATCACATAACGGTTCACCGTACGTGCATGCTACGGGAATCAAAAACTTTACCACAAGAATTTCTACCAATCCACAATTACTCACTAGCATGACTCTAATATCACCATTTTATATCTCAAAACAATCATAAGGACTCAAACTTCACATAGTATTGAATGCACTTTTTATGAAAGTTTTTATTGTATCCCTCTTGGATGCCTATCATATTAGGACTAAATTCATAACTAAAGCAAATTTCCAGTTTTTTTAGAGAGACTCTCAAAATAATATAAGTGAAGCATGAGAGATCAACAATTTCTATAAAATAAAGCCACCGCCGTGCTATAAAAAGATATAAGTGAAGCACTAGAGCAAAATTGCCTAGCTCAAAAGATATAAGTGAAGCACATAGAGTATTCTAATAAATCACGATTCATGTGTGTCCCTCTCAAAAGGTGTGTACAACAAGGATGATTGTGGCAAACTAAAATCAAATACTCATATCATACAAGACACTCCAAGCAAAACACATATCATGTGGTGAATAAAAATATAGCCTCAAGTAAATTTACCGATAGACAAAGACGAAAGAGTGGATGCCTTCGGGGCATCCCCAAGCTTGGGCTCTTGGTTGTCCTTGAATATTACCTTGGGGTGCCTTGGGCATCCCCAAGCTTAGGCTCTTGCCACTCCTTATTCCATAGTCCATCAAATCTTTACCCAAAAGTTGAAAACTTCACAACACAAAACTCAACAGAAAACTCATGAGATCAGTTAGTATAAGAAAATAAAATTACCACTTTTGGTAATGTTTTGAACTCATTCTTTATTTATATTGGTGTAATATCTACTATATTCCAACTTCTCCATGGTTCATACCCCCCGATGCTACCCATAGATTCATCAAAATAAGCAAACAACACATAGAAAACAGAATCTCTCAAAAACATAACAGTCTGTAGCAATCTGTAAACTTAGAATACTTCTGTAACTTCAAAAATTCTGAAAATTAGGACAACAGAGGCAATTTGTATCTTAATCTTCTGCAAAAAGAATCATTATTTTATTGCGCTTTTGTTAAAAGCGAGAATTGTTTTTCTGGGCGCAAAAGTTTCTGTTTTTCAGCAAGATCAAATCAACTATCACCGTAAGCCATTTCAAAGGTCTTACTTGGCACAAACACTAATTAAAACACGAAAACACAATTACTACAGAGGTATGATGCGGCTTGAACTACGTCGGTATTTCCCCAAAGAGGAAGGGATGATGCAACGTAACTACGGTAGGTATTTCCCTCAGTGATGAGACCAAGGTTATCGAACCAGTAGGAGAACCACGCAACACAACGTGAAGAACACCAGCACACAAATAACAAATACTAGCAACCCGACGTATTAAAGGGGTTGTCAATCCCTTTCGGGCAACGATGCCAGAAATTGGCAAGTAGACGGGATAAAAATTGTGATAGATTGATAGATGCAAATAAAAGCAAATAAAATTCAGCTAGGTATTTTTGTATCTTTAGTTTAATAGATTTGAAAATAAAAGCAAATAGAATAGACCGTGAAGGCAAATATAACAAAGAAGAGACCCGGGGGCATAGATTTCACTAGTGGCTTCTCTCGAGAAAAATAACAAATGGTGGGTAAACGAATTACTGTTGGGCAATTGATAGAACTTCAAATAATCATGACGATATCCAGGCAATGATCATTCACTGGTATAGCGACGTGCTATACAAATGGTTTTTAACCCGTTTCCGCGGCGGCGTTTGGAACCGTCGCCAAGTGAGTGTGGGCGATGGGGGGGGGGGTCCTTCCCACATGACCCAAAAATCGTCGGGGATAGGCCCTCCTGGGACACCAAATGAGCTCGTGTGCGATCGGGCGAGGCATCGAAACCCAATCATTTTCGTAGATATGTACATCCCACATGGTGAATCCCAGAAAATCATTTCCGTTCGTATGTATATCACACACAGTTCTTTGTGTGGAAACGTTTGTGCAAGGTGGCCTAACGCAACGAGTTCACTGTCGGAAGCCGTGTGTGATTGTTGTTGATCGAACACGCCTACTTTCTAGAAACCATGTGGGTTGTTTGAGTTCATCGCCCACGGTGCTGTCTGAGTAACCGTCTGCAATAGAAAACCCCAATAAGCAGGGTAATTAGCCTATTATTGATAATCCATGTACTAATCAAATTGATATTTCTTATAAAACATGCCAGATATTTCATATCCGTATAAAAGCAACCAGGATTTCATAATCGAATTACATTAGATAGCTTCGGCACTCAGTTACGCCATTACACAACAACACCAAGTTTCACATGCAACATCAAAAACATTTGGAAAGTAGCATCATACACGGTAAATAGACAGATGAATCTCATCTGGGAAACTGCAGAAGCGGAAGGCAAATATTGAGCCTTCAGTGATGTTGAATGTCCTTGCAACTTTAGGCCAGTCGTTATGGATAATTGCCCGCCCAACCTTCGTCCTCTTCAGCAAGACTTCAATATTGTACCGTGGGTGTTGAATGAATACCTTCCTTGCCTCTTGACCATGCAGGTGTTTTGAGAGGTAATCATCGGTGAACTGCTTTGTAAAGTACTGAAAACAAATATATGCATAAATCGCTGTTATAAATTTTGATATGGCGCAAGGGGTAAAAACAAGGTAAAAGAGTTAGTACCATCCTATAGTTGACTGATGTCTTCTTCATTGTGCAAACAAAGATCTTGTTGTTATTCATTGCAAGTTTCTTCATCCTAACAATCTTTCTGAGTTTCTTGACTTGACTGATATTCATGGACATCTCATTTCCCCATATGCAAAATGGGTCGAACAGTGGGTCTAAGCCTCTGACAGCAGGACCTACATGTGCAAGACCAAATTGTAAGAAACGTAAATATTAGAATGATTCCTACAACTGCACAATAATGTGCTATTAGCCAAAGGACCATGCTTGAACAAACCTCGATGGTAAACCGCAGTGTCTTCCCATTGTTTCCCTGCAACACACATAAGGAAGATCTTGATCAGTAGAATATGTATTGAGTACAGCCAAATTCGATTGGTGTCACATGCATAACAATACAAAATTGAACCCACAACAAATGAAAATCAAATTGCAGAACTAAACCAAATAGTTAAATGGACAGCAGACCAAATGAACCAAAATAGTTAACTGAGCACGACATTGCAGAATAGAAACATGTACAAGAAGATAAGATAGTTACAAAACAAAGAATGCTTGAGAAGAGTACTATGAAATGTAGCAATTGTTGGACCAAAGTGTTAACTGAACATTACATTTCGGAGGACCAAACTGTTAACTGAACATCAGATTGCATATTAACATTACAGAGGACAAATCGCTAGAAGGCACTGGCGGTGGCCTCGAGAAAACAACACGAATTGTATTTTAAAGTAGACAACCGTGTTGCGGTGTTGACAGTGGCCTCGAAGACGAGGTGCTCCTCCAAGATCTGGCGGTCGGCACGCATGGCAGCCATAGCGACCTCGTGCGCGCGTGCGGCCGCATGCTACTAAGCTCCACGTTATACTGCGTGCAAAATGGCTGTGGGCGGCGCTTTAATTGGAGGAGGGAGATAGTGATAGATTTCGGCGGAAGGTGTAGCGCCGTCGGTCGAGGCATGTGGGACGGGAAAGGAGGAGGATGGTGTGGGTGGGGTGTGGATTACCTGACCATATCGACGAGGCCGCGCAGCAAGAAGAAGGGTCGCCGGTAAGGAGGCGGCGCTGCAAGAAGAAGGGTCGTCGGCGAGGAGGCAGCGCTGCAAGAAGAAGGGTAGCCGGTGAGGAGGTGACACTGCAAGAAGAAGGGTAGCCGGTGAGGAGGCGGCGCTGCAAGAAGAAGGGTCACCGGCGAGGAGGCTGAGCTGCCAGTAAGCAGCAGTGAAGGTTTGAACTTGGAAAGCAAGGAGGAACGGTGGAAATGTGGCTTTTGGTGGGAGGGAGGGGGCAGTCAGATAGATATTTCTGCGGTGGCAAATTTTTTTCGCTCGGTGCCGCGAGAAACTGGCGCGCAAGTGTGGTTCAAGCAGGGGCGGTGGACTGTAGATGACGAAGCTTCCTGCGTAAGACAGACAACACGGTGCGCCAATATATTTTATATCGCATCCCACACGGTTCTTTCTAGTAAACTGTTTGTGGTATACCTGATTTTTTCATTATGTTTTGAAAGACAAAATGGTGTTACGGAGGGAAAGGATGGTGTTTGAATTGCTAGAACATTTACGTACAGTGAACATGCAACTAGTACATGAGTGTCGTGTTTAAATTTGGAATTAGTCTGGGTTCGTTTGGCATTTTTATGCATTAATTGACTTTCTTGGCATTTAATGTGCATAATTCAAATTTGAACTACAAGCACATGCTCCAGTGCACCAAAGTTTGTTGAGAATCACATGTGTGTCCTTGGGTGAATTTATAGGTCCCATGCAAGAAATGGGAATGAAATTCAAACATCTGGGCATCGTGGCTCGACCGGGAAAATTGAGAAACTTGGTTTTTTAATTACTGTAAATCCAAAACACACCTGAAAATCATAAAACTTGGCATGGTGTCATGACATGGCACCAACATGCTACAGTATTTTTTTGGCGAATTGGGACAAGCTTTGGTGTAAGCTTCTTGCAAACCGAAACTTCCCTCAAGAAGGCTCGTGGTTCCGAGAGGGAACGTGTCACCTCCGTGTGCGAAACGACATACGTACACTACCTTCTCCCGTCTTAATTTTTTTTACACAAGCAGATTAGACCAAATAGAAGCATCGTGCTAAATTTTGGAATTATTCCGGGTTCATTTGGCATTTTTTATACATTAAGTGAGTTTCTGGGCATTTAATATGCATAATTGAAATTTGAAGTACAAGCACATGCTCCGGTGCACCAAAGTTGGTTGAAAAATCACATGTATGTCTTTGGGTGAATTTATAGGTCCCATGCAAGAAATGGGATTGAAATTCAAACAAGATTGAGAAACTTGGTTTTTAATTCCTGTAAATCCAAAACACGCCTGAAAATCATGAAACTTGGCATGGTGTCATGACATGGCACCAACATGTTGCGGTAATTTTTTTGGCCGAATTGGGACAAGCTTTGGTGTAAGCTTCTTGCAAACGGAGCTTCCTCAAGAAGGCTCGTGGTTCCGACAGGGAACGTGTCACCTCTGTGTGCGAAACGACATACGTACACTGCCTTCTCCCGCCTTAATTTTTTTTTACACAGGCGGACTAAATTTTGAAATTATTCCGGATTCGTTTTATAAATTAATTGAGTTTCTGGCATTTAATGTGCATAATAGTAATTTGAACTACAAGCACATGCTCCAGTGCACCAAAGTTGGTTGAAAAATCACATGTGTGTCCTTGGGTGAATTTATAGGCCCCATGCAAGAAATGGGAATGAAATTCAAACATCTGGGCGTCGTGGCTCGGCCGTAAAGATTGAGAAACTTGGTTTTTTAATTCTTGTAAATCCAAACATGCCTGAAAATCATGAAACTTGGCATGATGTCATGACATGGCACCAACATGCTACGGTATTTTTTTGGCCGAATTGGGACAAGCTTTGGTGTAAGCTTCTTGCAAACCGGCGCTTCCCTCAAGAAGGCTCGTGGTTCCGAGAGGGAACGTGTCACCTCCATATGCGAAACGACATACGTACACTGCCTTCTCCCGCCTTAATTGTTTTAAACGGGCAGATTAGACCAAATAGAAGTATCGTGCTAAATTTTGGAATTATTCCGGGTTTGTTTGGCCTTTTTTATACACTAGTTGAGTTTCTGGGCATTTAATGTGCATAATTCAAATTTGAACTACAAGCACATGCTCCAGTGCACCAAAGTTGGTTGAAAAGCACATGTGTGTCCTTGGGTGAATTTCTAGGTCCCATGCAAGAAATGGGAATGAAATTCAAACATTTGGGCATCGTGGCTCGGCCGTAAAGATTGAGAAACTTGGTTTTTAATTCCTGTAAATCCAAAACACGCCTGAAAATTATTAAACTTGGCATGGCGTCATGACATGGCACCAACATGTTGCGGTAATTTTTTTGGCCGAATATGGACAAGCTTTGGTGTAAGCTTCTTGCAAACCGGAGCTTCCCTCAAAAGGCTCGTGGTTCCGACAGGGAACGTGTCACCTCTGTGTGCGAAACGACATACGTACACTGCCTTCTCCCGCCTTAATTTTTTTACACAGGAGGACTAAATTTTGGAATTATTCAGGATTCATTTTATAAATTTATTGAGGTTCTGGCATTTAATGTGCATAATACAAATTTGAAATACAAGCACATTCTCAAGTGCACCAAAGTTGGTTGAAAAATCACATGTGTGTCCTTGGGTGAATTTATAGGTCCCATGCAAGAAATGGGAATGAAATTCAAACATCTGGGCGTCGTGGCTTGGCTGTAAAGATTGAGAAACTTGGTTTTTTAATTCTTGTAAATCCAAAACATGCTTGAAAATCATGAAACTTGGCATGGTGTCATGACATGGCACCAACATGTTGCGGTAATTTTTTTGGCCGAATTGGGACAAGCTTTGGTGTAAGCTTCTTGCAAACCGGAGCTTCCCTCAAGAAAGCTCGTGGTTCCGAGAGGGAACGTGTCACCTCCATATGCGAAACGACATACGTACACTGCCTTCTCCTGCCTTAATTTTTTTAAACGGGCGGATTAGACCAAATAAAAGTATCGTGCTAAATTTTGGAATTATTCCGGGTTCGTTTGGCCTTTTTTATACACTAGTTGAGTTTCTGGGCATTTAATGTGCATAATTCAAATTTGAACTACAAGCACATGCTCCAGTGCACCAAAGTTGGTTGAAAAGCACATGTGTGTCCTTAGGTGAATTTCTAGGTCCCATGCAAGAAATGGGAATGAAATTCAAACATCTGGGCGTCGTGGCTCGGCCGTAAAGATTGAGAAACTTGGTTTTTTAATTCCTGTAAATCCAAAACATGTCTGAAAATCATGAAACTTGGCATGGTGTCATGACATGGCACCAACATGCTTTGGTAATTTTTCTGTTTGATTTGCGAAGGCGCACACATTAACAATCAACAAAGTTATTTTGGAACAAGTGATGTCACGTTACAAATCGGAAACACAAGTATTATTGAAACCGTGGGCGTTCTACTTATCAATTACGTGCCGCCATGCGTCCTCTTTTTTTATTGGCTAGGAGGTGCCGTGCGGGGTAGCTATTTGAGTACGGGAGGCGTGCGATCAGACCCCTGCGCGTGCTCATCAGGAGGAGAGCCCTTTGACCTCTACCCGCCGCACACCTTCCTCCCAACGTCTCCATTAATGGTGTCGGAGCCCCTGTTCTACGGCGTGGCTATATGTCTCACTAGACTGAGATTTAAGAGAGAAAATTGAAAATATGAAAATAAAGTTTTGCACGAATCTTGATGTAAGATCCGACGGACCTATATAGCATCGACTGCGACTTATAGCAAGCATGATGAATATTAAGGATGATGACAGTGGATAATAATTATCTTACATATTTAGGAACATAATTAAAAAAAGCCACATGCGGCAATGCCCGAAATACACAAGGGCAAAAGAAGAAGGAAGACAACGATCTGGCTCGCTGATCTCTACTTTCTTTATGCGTTGCTGCAAGCCGCCGGAACTAGTCTCCGCGGCGAGTGGCGATGAGCTCTTTCTTGTCTTCAAGATGCTGTTTGAGAGCATACACGGATTCCTCTACCAGCCTTCTACGCTCGATGCGCAGCATGCCATTCTCGTCCATAAGTTTCTCGATGATGATGCCGGTCCTCTTCAACAAGGCAGTGGTCTCCTCCTGCTGCTCCACACTTTCGACGATCTTCGCCCTCAGCAGGTCACGCTCGGCCAGGAGCTTCGCATTGCTCTCATTTAGTTGCCGGATGACGCCAGTAGCCTGTTCAAAAGAGGCTTTCATGTTGTCCTGCAACCTCGCCCAGCCGGAGATCTGATCCATCTGGCTATGGACGATCGCATGCATGCGCCCGTAAGAGTCCTCGCCTGCCCACGAGACATTTTCCCAGGCCGCCGCGGCACGGGAGGACATCTTTGCTGCATTCGCGGGGCGGCGGGACATCTCTTCTGCTTCCGTGGCACGGCCGGACCAGTCTGCTGCATCGGCGGCGTGGCGGAACCTCGGTGCTGATTCGGCGGCGCGGCGGGACCTCTGTGCTGCTACAACCGCGCGGCGGGACATGCCGGCTGCGTTCGCGGCGAGGCGGGACATCTCTCGTGCTTCCGCTTCCATGCTCGCATCTCCCTGGTGGCAATCTCTCGACCCAGAACTCACGCTGGCCATGGCAGACGCAAGGGAACAATGATGAATGACTTGTTTGTTTTTGTGGATGAGGAGTTGAGGAGGAATGTGCAGTCATCTGGAGTAGTAGTATTTATAACCGAGTACTAATACTCTCCTAAGTGGGAAACCGTTTATGTTTTGATCGGTGTGAACAGGTTTGCAATTTGGAATGTGACGGGACGCAGGCTCAAAATTTATTGATGGTTATAAGTGCGGCACTATTCCCGAAAGGCGTAACGTGGGCATGCCTTCTCGGCCGCGTACGTGGCATTTGCACCATAGGGTGTACCGCAATAGGCAATGTCAGCACACGTCTTGTTCCAACAATCGCGCGCACTCGTTATTACCACCGCGCACGCTTCTCTTAATTAGAATGTGTGTGCCCGTCTAGCACACACACATTGATCTATTTAACTATTTTTGTTTGTTGTGGCTAATCGCAAAGAGTTCATCCGTGTGAAGTGTATGCCATCAATCGTAGACACTTTGACCTGGCTGACCCGTTTCTGTTCTGTTGCCTAATCGCAGACAGTTAATCCTTCTGAAGTGTATGCCCTCAATCGCACACACCTTTATCTAGCTGCCCGTTTCTATTGTTCCTCCTCATCACAAACACTTCATCTGAATGAACCGTATGCCGTATATCACACACGCCTTCATCAGGTTGCCCGTTTCTTTTGTTCCGACTCATCGCAAACAGTTAATTGAACTGAACCGTATGCCCTGCATCGCACATGCAACTAAAATCTGAACTGTGTTTGATGGCTCCGCCATCACAAACATTTTTCACCTTTTTTGACGGTTCTTTTACACCACCGTTTGCGATTATTGCATCGCGCACAGTTTCGTCGAAGGGCCTCTAATCGTAGTGTCGCGTTAGCAGCATCCTGCAGTAGTGATTATATAGACATCACTGATACGTCTCCAACGTATCTATAATATTTGATTGCTTCATGCTATATTATATTCTGTTTTGGACATTATTGGGCTGTATTATACACTTTTATATTATTTTTGGGACTAACCTATTAACCGGAGGCCCAGCCCAGAATTGCTGTTTTTTTGCCTATTTCAGAGTTTCGCAAAAAAAGAATATCAAACGGAGTCCAAACGGAATGAAACCTTGGGAACGTGATTTTCGGAACGAACGTGATCCAGAGGACTTGGACCCTACATCAAGACATCAACCAGGAGGGCACGAGGTAGGGGGGCGCGCCCTCCACCCTCGTGGGCCCCATGTTGCTCCACCGACGTACTCCTTCCTCCTATATATACCTACGTACCCCCAAACTACCAGATACGGAGCCAAAAACCTAATTCCGCCGCCGCAACCTTCTGTACCCGTGAAATCCCATCTTGGGGCCTTCTTCGGAGCTCCGCCGGTGGGGGCATCGATCATGGAGGGCTTCTACATCAACACCATAGCCTCTCCGATGATGTGTGAGTAGTTTACCTCAGACCTTCGGGTCCATAGTTATTAGCTAGATGGCTTCTTCTCTCTTTTTGGATCTCAATACAATGTTCTCCCCCTCTCTTGTGGAGATCTATTCGATGTAATCTTCTTTTGCGGTGTGTTTGTTGAGACCGATGAATTGTGGGTTTATGATCAAGTTTAGCTATGAACAATATTTGATTCTCCTCTAAATTCTCTTATGTATGATTGGTTATCTTTGCAAGTCTCTTCGAATTATCAGTTTGGTTTGGCCTACTAGATTGATCTTTCTTGCAATGGGAGAAGTGCTTAGCTTTGGGTTCAATCTTGCGGTGTCCTTTCCCAGTGACAGCAGGGGCAACAAGGCACGTATTGTATTGTTGCCATCGAGGATAACAAGATGGGGTTTATATCATATTGCATGAGTTTATCCCTCTACATCATGTCATCTTGCTTAAAGCATTACTCTGTTCTTATGAACTTAATACTCTAGATGCATGCTGGATAGCGGTCGATGTGTGGAGTAATAGTAGTAGATGCAGGCAGGAGTCGGTCTACTTATCACGGACATGATGCCTATATACATGATCATACCTAGATATTCTCATAACTATGCTCAATTCTATCAATTGCTCAACAGTAATTTGTTCACCCACCGTAATACTTATGCTCTTGAGAGAAGCCACTAGTGAAACCTATGGCCCCCGGGTCTATTCTCCACCATATTAATCTTCCAACACTTAGTTATTTTATTGCCTTCTATTTTACTTTGCATCTTTATCATAAAAATACCAAAAATATTATCTTATCATATCTATCAGATCTCACTCTCGTAAGTGACCGTGTCGGGATTGACAACCCCTTATCACGTTGGTTGCGAGGATTTATCTGTTTGTGTAGGTGCGAGGGACTCGTGCATGGCCTCCTACTGGATTGATACCTTGGTTCTCAAAAACTGAAGGAAATACTTACGCTGCTTTACTGCATCACCCTTTCCTCTTCAAGGGAAAACCAACGCAGTGCTCAAGAGGTAGCCAGAAGGATTTCTGGCGCCGTTGCCGGGGAGTCTACGCAAAAGTCAACATACCAAGTACCCATCACAAACCCTTATCTCCCGAATTACATTATTTGCCATTTGCCTCTCGTTTTCCTCTCCCCACTTCACCTTTGCCGTTTTATTCGCCCTTCCTCTGTTCAATCTTGTGTTACCATGTGCCTTCTTTTTGCTTGCATCTTTGCTTGCTAAGATCTATGGATCCTCATCCTCTTGCTAATCTTTTTAAGAGATCCAATTATGATGAACCAATTGCTAGTGAGTTTTGTGCACTAGATTATCTTTATGAAGTTTTGCTTGAAATTATTGAATCTGAAAATTGTGATGAAGTACTTTATGAAGAGTTTCACGACAGCTCCTTGAATAAAAAGCATGATTGCAATGATTTTACTATAAATTCTCTTGATGTAAATCATGCTAATAATATGCAAAACCCTAAGCTTGGGGATGCTAGTTTTGCTATGTCTACTACTTGTCGTAATGATCATGATTGGGGTGATTCTTCTTATGATCTTGAAAATTTATTTAAGCCCCATGATGAATATGAGATTGATAATAATGTTTGCAATAGTATTGAAAGTGGGTTTGGAAGAGTGTCAACTTTAGATCCCACACATTTGGATTTTGATCAATCTTATGAGGTTTTTGATAAAAGTGGGGTTGGAGAGGTCATGACTTTAGCTAATGTTAATCCCACTATTTTGGAAGAGTGTCAACTTCGCATGCATGTGGATCGTGTTGAGAATATGTTTTGTGATAGCTATTTTGTTGAATTTGCTTATGATCCCACATGTAATTATTATGAGAGAAGAAAATATGGTTGTAGGAGTTTTCATGATACTAAATTACCTCTCGTTATGTTGAGATTGCTATTGTTTCTTTCCTCTTCCTTGCATATGCTAGTTTTTGATTGCTATGATAATTTGTTTGCCTATAATATGCCTATGCATAGGAAGTATGTTAGACTTAAATATGTTTGTCACATGTTTTATGATGCTCTCTTTGCGCTTCAATTCTTGTCTTTCATGTGAGCATCATTAAAATTCTCATTGCCTAGCTAAAAAGGCGTTAAACGATAGCGCTTGTTGGGAGGCAACCCAATTTTATTTTAGTTTTTCTTGCTTTTTTGCTTATGTTTAGGAATAAATATTTGATCTAGCCTCTGGTTAGATTTGTTTTTATGTTTTAATTAGTGTTTGTGCCAAGTTAAACCTATAGGATCTTCTTGGATGATAGTTATTTGATCTTGCTGAAAATTCCAGAAACTTTCTGTTCACGAAAATAATTGTTAAAAATCACCAGAACGTGATAAAATATTGATTCCAATTGCTGCTGATCAATAAACAAATTGGCTAGGTCTTCCTATTTTGGTAGATATTTTGGAGTTCCAGAAGTTTGCGTTAGTTACAGATTACTACAGACTGTTCTATTTTTGACAGATTCTGTTTTTCGTGTGTTGTTTGCTTATTTTGATGAATCTATGGCTAGTAAAAGAGTTTATAAACCATAGAGAAGTTGGAATACAGTAGGTTTAACACCAATATAAATAAAGAATGAGTTCATTACAGTACCTTGAAGTGGTCTTTTGTTTTCTTTCGCTAACGGAGCTCACGAGATTTTCTCCTGAGTTTTGTGTTGTGAAGTTTTCAAGTTTTCGGTTAAACATTTGATGGATTATGGAACAAGGAGTGGCAAGAGCCTAAGCTTGGGGATTCCCATGGCACCCCCAAGATAATTTAAGGACACCTAAAAGCCAAAGCTTGGGGATGCCCCGGAAGGCATCCCCTCTTTCGTCTACTTCCATCGGTAACTTTACTTGTAGCTATATTTTTATTCACCACATGATATGTGTTTTGCTTGGAGCGTCTTGTATTATTTGAGTCTTTATTTGTTAGTTTACCACAATCATCCTGGCTGTACACACCTTTTGAGAGAGACACACATGATTCGGAATTTATTAGAATACTCTATGTGCTTCACTTATATCTTTTGAGTTATATAGTTTTTGCTCTAGTACTTCACTTATATCTTTTAGAGCACGGTGGTGGTTTTGTTTTATAGAAACTATTATTCTCTCATGCTTCACTTATATTATTTTGAGAGTCCTACAAAACAGCATGGTAATTTGCTTAAATTGAGAAATTAGTCCTGAAGTAATAGGCATCCAAGACTAGTAAAAATTATCTTATGAGTGTGTTGAATACTATGAGAAGTTTGATACTTGATAATTGTTTTGAGATATAAAGATGGTGATATTAGAGTCATGCTAGTTGAGTAGTTGTGGATTGGAAGAATACTTGTGTTAAAAGTTTGTGATTCCCGTAGCATACACGTATGGTGAACCGTTATGTGATGAAGTCGGAGCATGATTTATTTATTGATTGTCTTCCTTATGAGTGGCGGTCGGGGACGAGCGATGGTCTTTTCCTACCAATCTATCCCCCTAGGAGCATGCGCGTAATACTTTGCTTTGATAACTTGTAGATTTTTGCAATAAGTATATGAGTTCTTTATGACTAATGTTGAGTCCATGGATTATACGCACTCTCTTCCTTCCACCATTGCTAGCCTCTCTAATACCGCACACTTTTCGCCGGTATCATATACCCACCATATACCTTCCTCAAAACAGCCACCATACCTACCTATCATGGCATTTCCATAGCCATTCCGAGATATATTGCCATGCAACTTACCACTGTTCCGTTTACTATGACACGCTCCATCATTGTCATATTGCTTTGCATGATCATGTAGTTGACATCGTATTTGTGGCAAAGCCACCGTTCATAATTCTTTCATACATGTCACTCTTGATTCATTGCGTATCCCGGTACACCGCCGGAGGCATTCACATAGAGTCATATTTTGTTCTAAGTATTGAGTTGTAATTGTTGAGTTGTAAATAAATAAAAGTGTGATGATCATCATTTTTAGAGCATTGTCCCAAGTGAGGAAAGGATGATGGAGACTATGATTCCCCCACAAGTCGGGATGAGACTCCGGACGAAAAAAAGAGGCCATAAAAAAAGGCCCAAATAAAAAAATGAGAGAAAAAGAGAGAAGGGACAATGGTACTATCCTTTTACCACACTTGTGCTTCAAAGTAGCACCAAGATCTTCATGATAGAGAGTCTCCTATGATATCACTTTCATATACTAGTGGGAATTTTTCATTATAGAACTTGGCTTGTATATTCCAATGATGGGCTTCCTCAAAATGCCCTAGGTCTTCGTGAGCAAGCGAGTTGGATGCACACCCACTTAGTTTCTTTTGTTGAGCTTTCATACACTTATAGCTCTAGTGCATCCGTTGCATGGAAATCCCTACTCACTCACATTGATATCTATTGATGGGCATCTCCATAGCCCGTTGATACGCCTAGTTGATGTGAGACTATCTTCTCCTTTTTGTCTTCTCCACAACCACCATTCTATTCCACCTATAGTGCTATGTCCATGGCTCACGCTCATGTATTGCGTGAAGATTGAAAAAGTTTGAGAACATCAAAAGTATGAAACAATTGCTTGGCTTGTCATCGGGGTTGTGCATGATTTAAATATTTTGTGTGATGAAGATAGAGCATAGCCAGGCTATATGATTTTGTAGGGATAGCTTTCTTTGGCCATGTTATTTTGGGAAGATGTCAGGACCCCGATTCTAAGTCACACCGATCTAGCCTGTAACACCTCATATCACTTTGCGGCCTCACGCACGGTAGTCCCACGGGTGTCGCCTTACCATGGCCCGGGACCGTTTGCGCCTTTTGGCTCACGTATATGACAGTGTCGCTAGCATCCATATGACAGAGAACCCGGGCCGACATGGCTAGTCGTGAACCCAAAGCGGCACTAACGTATGGGGACAGGCATACATGAATCAACATCGAACGTGTCGGTCAGCAGCGTGTGAATCCGGGCTGTAGCACTGGGCTAACAGGACTCCGGGAACCCGGGCTATAGCAGGCTAGGCAGGACTCCGGATGTCACCGCGTGACATTTCCCTGAAGGGACAGACACAGGAACGAAGTGAATCACATGCCGGCCAGTCAAGTGTTCCGGAGCAGTAGTGCTGGGCTAGCAGGACTCCGGTGAACCGGGCTGTAGCGGACTACTATGGCTCATGGAGCACAAGACTACATTTCCCCATAAGAGAGGCTACCAAGGATACACAACTAGGTTGTCGGATCCCACACATACCAAGCATTTCAATCATACACACAATATGCTCGATATGTGCAAATACAACATGGCATCACAATAAGACTCTACGACTCAGAGTATTTATTCATTAGGCTCCGAAGAGCCAGATATTACAAACATGGGTCTCATGACCCAACATTCAGAGCATACAAGTCAAAGCACATGCGGAAGCTTAACATGTCTGAGTACAGACATCTACAAATGAAAAAGGCTGAGAAGCCTGACTATCTACCAGATCCTGCCGAGGGCACAAGATCGTAGCTGAGGTATCAAGCTAAACGTCGAAGTCCACACGGAACTACTAGAGAGACTGACGTCTCTCTGCAAAACATAAAATAAGCAAACGTGAGTACAAATGTACCCAGCAAGACTTACATCAGAACTATCTACATATGCATCGGTATCAAAAGGGGGTGGTGGAGTTTAACTGCAGCAAGCCAGCTTTGACTCGGTGGCTATCCTAGGCTACAATCGCAAGTAACTCTTTTGAGGTGGCGCACACGAGTCCACATATTCACCATATCAATACACCACTATGGATCCGCTCCCGTCTCCCTACGAGAACGCCATCCATAGCACTCACGCTTATCTTGCGTATTTTAGAGTATCCACTTTCACTTGTCTATGAACTGTTATAGGCAACCCAGAAGTCCATTTCCGCGGACACGGCTATTCGAATAGATCATATTAACCCTGCAGGGGTGTACTTCGTCACACACGCTCTCGCCACTTACCACCATGTACACGTCGTGTACCTCGGCAACCTTCAAGCGGAAGCCTGGCGAGGGAGTCGGCCACAGCCTACCTAAACACTCAAGTCTCTAGTCCAGGTTTATCGCCTATTCAGGTTCCATCCGCAGGGAGTCCGGCCGAGGTTTCCACATACGGCCCCGAACGATGTGTGCAGGGTTCCCGAGACACCAAACGGGCGCCCGGTACACCATGCCACGTGCCTACCGCATCACAGCCCACCCCTCGGTCAGCGCTGTCCACGACCTCCAGCATACTACAAACACCAGAAACTACTTGCAACTCCTGGACAGAGGACAAGGGTGATTAAGAAGCCGAGAGGGTCCATTGGTTTCGGGCCCAATGCGTGGTAGTAACTGTATCATGGATCACAAACACAGAACTCAGTTCCTGAGGACGGCTTCAATGAGACAACCTACCATGTACTCCTACATGGCCTCTCACCGCTACCTTTACCAAATCGTGTTCACACACTTAGCTCACACACAGTAAGACATGTTCATCACCATTCCAATTCATCCCCGACGAATCAGACCCGACTCAACTCTAACCAGTAGCAGGCATGACAAACAAGCATGAATGAGTAGGCACATCAGGGCTCAAACAACTCCTACTCATGCTAGTGGGTTTCCTCTATTTACTGTGGCAATGACAGGTCATGCAGAGGAAAAGGGGTTCAACTACCGCAACATGTAACAGTTGAATCGATGTTGTCCTAATGCAGTAGAAGAGAGCAGGAGCGAGAGAATGGGATTGTATCGGAATGAACAAGGGGGTTTTTGCTTGCCTGGCACTTCTGAAGATATTATAGTTCTTCATCGGTGTCATCGAACTCATCGTCGGAATCACGGCTATCGAGAGGGGACAATACCGGCAACTGAGAAGCAAAACACAATCAATGCAATGCACAATATGATGCATGATCATGACATGTCAATATGATGTGTTTTAAGCTAATGCAATTAGCAACATATTAGATGGAGTTGGTTTGAACCTTAGGTTCAAATTCAAACTTCATATGTGAGGGTTTAAATGCCATTTATATGATTTGGTCTAAACAGCAGCCATAAGTTGTTCTAACATGCATGAAAATGGTACAGATGGATAGATTGGATTTTTCTGATCATTTTTCATATATAAATCTTTTCATTTGGAGTTACGGTTTATTTTCTATGAATTTTAGAAGTTTATACTATTTTCTGGAATTTTCTGAATTATTTTAAATCCAGAAAATGAGTTATTGCGTCAGCACTGCGTCACTGTGACGTCAGCTGGTCAACAGCGCCTAACCAGAGTCAAACCTGACAGGTGTGGCCCATATGTCAGTGACACAGGGGCTAAACGCGGTCAAACCCAATGCTGACTGGGTTTGACCCTGCGGTAGGGCCCGCTGTCAGTGGCTGTTAGGGTGATTAGCTGGTTGGGTTAGCGCCTAATGACGTCCACGTCATCGGTCGTCGGAGTTCAGCGGCGGCGACCACAGAACACGGCGGGGCACGCCGGACTTGCGCTAGAGGCGTCGGCTTGCCACGCTGAGGGCACCAGGGGATAGCCCTTGATCTTGCGCATCCAAAGGACCAAGTGAGAGGTCGCGGGGTCACCGGAATTCATGCCGGCGACGAGCTTTGGCGGCGGTGGTGTTCGGTGGTGCACGGGCGCGTCGCTACGGTGTATCAGTGAGCAAATGGAGGGGCTGGGCAGCACCTGCTAGGCACGGGGAGCACTTAGAGCAGCGCGGTGAGGCCAGGGGAGCACGGAGGCTATGCGTGCAGTGGCAATGGCGGACGGCGGCTTCGGTGCTCGTGGGGAATGGTGCTACGGCAACCAAATGGGGACAGGGTTAGGGGAAAATGACCCGGGGCTCACCGCGGTCACGAAGAGCTTCTCGGCGAGCTCGGGGAGGCACGGACGGCGTCGAATCGACGGTGGGGTTGCCGGCGGCCGAAGCTCGAAGACGATGATGGTGCAGTCGTTTGCAGGGCGTCCGGAGTGGCTTATTTAGGTGGAGAGGCGTAGCGCGAGGTGGCGGAGCTGCTGGGCATCCTAGCTAGGCGAGGGGGGCTCGATGGCCACGGCAACGGCGAGCGGCGTCGACGAGCTCCACTCGGCAGAGAGGAAGAGGGAGCAGAGGAGGGGGAAGAGGTCGGGAGAGAGAGCAGCGAGTGAGGGAGAGAAGCGAGGGGCTGCGGGGCGTCTCCAGACGCGTCGGGGGCGCCTCGGTGGCAAGCAGGAGGTGGCCGCGTTCGCACGCGCGCGCTCCACGCTTCCCCTCTGCCTACTGGCAGGAGGAGGAAGACGGCTCTGCCCTCGGTGGGCTGGGCCGCTACAGTGGTGGGCTGGCCCCTCTGGTGGCTACACAGGTGAGGCCAGGTAAGCTCTCCCTCTCTTCTGTTTTCTAATTTGTTTTTGTTTTCTAATTATTTGCCTCTGTTTTGAGCTTAGGAAAAATACCAAGGCATTTCCTAAAATCCTGAAAATATTCATGGACACTTGCTGAATTATTTCAGTGGCCCAAAAATAGTTCCAACATTATTTGAACATTTAAATTATTTATAGTATTTAAATGCCCAAAAGTCAAATACAATAAGATTTAATTCAAAAATCCAGAATGGCCTAGAAATAGGTGCATCATTTTTGGCAGAGGTTTTCACCTTTAACAAAAATCATGAACTTTTCTAAAGGGCATTTGGGTTCATTGAAAATGTTTTTAAGTTGAACCTAGTTGAGTTCTTTTGGGTGCTAGGGATTGATCACCCCTATTTCAAGTTTAAGCAAAATTTAAACATGATGCAGCAACCAAGATTAGTCCACAAGCAAAGCTAAAGCTAGGGCTGTGACAGAAGACATGATTGCTTTGTTAGTATGCTTGAAGTACTATTATTTTTATGTCAATATTAAACTTTTGTCTTGAATCTTTCGGATCTGAATATTCATACCACAATTAAGAGAATTACATTGAAATTATGCCAAGTAGCATTCCGCATCAAAAATTCTGTTTTTATCATTTACCTACTTGAGGACGAGCAGGAATTAAGCTTGGGGATGCTTGATACGTCTCCAATGTATCTATAATTTTTGATTGCTTCATGCTATATTATATTCTGTTTTGGACTTTATTGGGCTTTATTATACACTTTTATATTATTTTTGGGACTAACCTATTAACCGGAGGCCCATCCCAGAATTGTTGTTTTTTTGCCTATTTCAGAGTTTCGCAGAAAAAGAATATCAAACGGAGTCCAAACGGAATGAAACCTTCGGGAACGTGATTTTCGGAATGAACGTGATCCAGAGCACTTGGACCCTACGTCAAGACATCAACCAGGAGGGCACGAGGTAGGGGGGCGCGCCTACCCCCCAGGCACGCCCTCCACCCTCGTGGGCCCCATGTTGCTCCACCGATGTACTTCTTCCTCCTATATATACCTACGTACCCCCAAACTACCAGATATGGAGCCAAAAACCTAATTCCACCGCCGCAACCTTCTGTAGCCGTGAAATCCCATCTTGGGGCCTTTTCCGGAGCTCCACCGGAGGGGGCATTGATCACGAAGGGCTTCTACATCAACACCATAGCCTCTCCGATGATGTGTGAGTAGTTTACCTTAGACCTTCGGGTCCATAGTTATTAGCTAGATGGCTTCTTCTCTCTTTTTGGATCTCAATATAATGTTCTCCCCCTCTCTTGTGGAGATCTATTCGATGTAATCTTCTTTTGCGGTGTGTTTGTTGAGACCGATGAATTGTGGGTTTATGATCAAGTTTATCTATGAACAATATTTGAATCTTCTCTGAATTCTTTTATGTAAGATTGGTTATCTTTGCAAGTCTCTTCGAATTATCTGTTTGGTTTGGCCTACTAGATTGATATTTCTTGCAATGGGAGAAGTGCTTAGCTTTGGGTTCAATCTTGCGGTGCCCTTTCCCAGTGACAGTAGGGGCAGCAAGGCACGTATTGTATTGTTGCCATCGAGGATAACAAGATGGGGTTTATTTCATATTGCATGAGTTTATCCCTCTACATCATGTCATCTTACTTAAAGCGTTACTCTGTTCTTATGAACTTAATACTCTAGATGCATGCTGGATAGCGGTCGATGTGTGGAGTAATAGTAGTAGATGCAGGCAGGAGTCGGTCTACTTATCACGGACGTGATGCCTATATAAATGATCATACCTAGATATTCTCATAACTATGCTCAATTCTATCAATTGCTCAATAGTAATTTGTTCACCCACCGTAATACTTATGCTCTTGAGAGAAGCCACTAGTGAAACCTATGGCCCCCGGGTCTATTCTCCATCATATTAATCTTCCAACACTTAGTTATTTTATTGCCTTCTATTTTACTTTGCATTTTTATTATAAAAATACCAAAAATATTATCTTATCATATCTATCAGATCTCACTCTCGTAAGTGACCGTGTAGGGATTGACAACCCCTTATCGCGTTCGTTGCAAGGATTTATTTGTTTGTGTAGGTGCGAGGGACTCGTGCGTGGCCTCCTACTGGATTGATACCTTGGTTCTCAAAAACTGAGGGAAATACTTACGCTGCTTTACTGCATCACCCTTTCCTCTTCAAGGGAAACCAACGCAGTGCTCAAGAGGTAGCAATCACGTCCAAGATTAGTAGGCCGAATCCTGCCTGCATCTACTACTATTACTCCACACATTGACCGCTATCTAGCATGCATCTAGTGTATTAAGTTCATGGAGAAACGGAGTAATGCAATAAGAATGATGACATGATGTAGACAAGATCTATTTATGTAGAAATAGACCCCATCTTGTTATCCTTAAAAACAACAATACATACGTGTCGGTTCCCCTTCTGTCACTGGGATCAAGCACCGTAAGATCAAACCCATCACAAAGCACCTCTTCCCATTGCAAGATAAATATATCAAGTTGGCCAAACAAAACCCAAATATCGGAGAAGAAATATGGGACTATAAGCAATGATGCATATAAGAGATCAAAGAAGACTCAAATAACTTTCATGGATAAAAAGATAGATCTGATCATAAACTCAAAGTTCATCGGATCCCAACAAACACACCGCAAAAAGAGTTACATCATATGGATCTCCAAGAGACCATTGTATTGAGAATCAAAAGAGAGAGAGGAAGCCATCTAGCTCCTAACTACGGACCCGTAGGTCCACAAAAGACTAATCACGCATCATCGGAGAGGAACCAATGGGCATGATGAACCCCTCCGTGATGGTGTCTAGATTGGATCTGGTGGTTCTGGAACTTGCGGTGGCTGGAATTGATTTTCGTCGACTCTCCTAGGGTTTCTGGAATATTGGGGTATTTATAGAGCAAAGAGGCAGTGCGGGAGGCCACCGAGGTGGGCACAACCCACCTGGGCGCGCCCTGGTGGGTTGTGCTCCCCTCGGAGCACCCCTCAGGTACTTTCTTGGCCCATCTTGTGTCTTCTGGTCCAGAAAAAATCCTCAAAGAGTTTCGCTGCATTTGGACTCCGTTTGGTATTAATTTCTTGCAATGTAAAAACATACAAAAAACAACAACTGGCACTGGGCACTATGTCAATAGGTTAGTACCAAAAAAGATATAAAATGATTGTAAAACTTCCAAGAATGATAATATAACAGCATGGAACAATAAAAAATTATTGATACGTTGGAGAGTATCAAGGTAACAATGTGTATTTTATTCAAAAATAGTAGCAAAACAAAAAACACAAAGAGAAAATTGGGTTGCCTCCCAACAAGCACTATTGTTTAACGCCCCTAGCTAGGCATAAAAACATAGATCTAGGTATTGTCATCTTTGGTACACAATTCATTTTTCATCAAATCTTCCAAAACTCATCTTAACAAATCTATTCTTTCCTTTATTTCCCTTCTAGTGTACAAACTTAAATCATGAAAAGGACTTTGACTAGTGATTTCGACATTCATAAACCCGCAATCTGGATCATCACCATATATATCGTCATATAAAATACGTATCTCATTTCTAACGGGTTCCTTAATCATCTTTTCCAACCAATCCTTATTAAATCCTACATAAATTCCCCCTGTAATCCAATCAAATTCCTCGTAGGCCTCAAGGTACAAGGCTTGAGAGATTTCTGAATAGGGAACTCTCCTCCTAAGATTGTCACTGTAAGATTGATAATCCCTAGATCCCAAACTACGCATAGTTTCTTTATCGTGGAGGATATCTTCAATCGGAGGGTGTTCAACATTTTTATTATAGAAAGCAAAAATCTCCCTAGCCTCTTGTATTATAAAATCAAACTCTCGCATAAGGATGATAGTGGCAATCTTTTTATCCTTAGGATGATTAATATAGGGAAGTTCGTAAAAACACCTTTTGCAAAGCAGGATGGATGTGCACAAATTTGCTTTCTAGTTTTTCAACAAGCATGACAATGGCATTCGCATAACAATCTATATCGAGAAGAACAGATCTTTTACTCATGGGCATAGACCCCGTACAATGAAAGAATTCTTGAATAACACTTTTCTCAATAATATTACCATCTCCCACATGAAAAGTTTTTGCTTTGTAATTAGGGGGAATTTATGCTTCATGATCCAATGAACAAGATCCAAGTTTTCCCTCAAGATCTATACTAGCAAGGCCCTCAAAATTTTCAACGATAACTTCCCCAGATTCAGACATGGTGGCAGCAAACCGATCTAACAAACAGACAAACAAAAAGCAAACGAAAAGACGAACGAAAGAAGGGCGAATAAAAAGGCAAATCTTTTTGTATTTTTTTGAAAATTGTTTTAGAAGTGGGGGAGACGAAGTAAATGGAAAATAATGTAATGCAAGAGATGAGAGTTTATGACGGGTACTTGGTAGGCTTGACGTAGATCTCCCCGGTAATAGCGCTAGAAATTATTCCTGCTACTTCTTGAGCATGCGTTGGTTTTTCCCTTGAAGAGGAAAGGGTGATGCAGCACAGTATAGATAAGTATTTCCCTCAGTTAAGAACCAAGATATTGATCCAATAGGAGAAACGCGCAAGTCCCCAATAGATGCACCTACACAAACAATCAAACACTTGCACGCAACGCGATAAAGGGGTTGTCAATCCCTTCACGGTCACTTGCAAAGGTGAGATCTGATAGAGATAGATAAAACTAAATAAAAGATAACTAAATATTTTTGGGTTTTTTGGTTTATAGAACTGAAAATAAAAGATTGCAATATAGTAGATCGGAAACAAATATGATGGAAAATAGACCCGGGGGCCATAGGTTTCACTAGAGGCTTCTCTCTTGAAGGCAAATAATACGGTGGGTGAACAAATTACTGTCGAGCAATTGATAGAAAAGCGCAAAGTTATGACGATATCCAAGGCAATGATTATGCATATAGGCATCACGTCCGTGTCAAGTAGACCGACTCCTGCCTGCATCTACTACTATTACTCCACACATCAACCGCTATCCAACATGCATCTAGAGTATTAAGTTCATAAAGAACGGAGTAACGCCTTAAGTAAAATGACATGATATAGAGGAATAAACTGAAGCAATATAATGAAAAACCCATCTTTTTATCCTCGATGACAACAATTCAATACGTGTCTCGCTACCCCTACTTTGTCACTGGATGAAATCATGCAAGATTGAACCTAAAGCTAAGCACCTCTCCCATTGCAAGAAAAACCAATCTAGTTGGCCAAACAAAACCGATAATTCAAACAGAAATACAAAGATATCAAATCATGCATATAAGAATTCAGAGAAGATTCAAATAATATTCATAGATAAGCTGATCATAAATCCAAAATTCATCGGATTTTGACAAACACACCGCAAAAGAAGATTAGATCGGATAGATCTCCAAGAACATCGAAGAGAACATGGTATTGAGAATCAAAGAGAGAGAAGAAGCCATCTAGCTACTAGCTATGGACCCGTAGATCTATGGTAAACTACTCACGCTTCATTGGAAGGGCAATAGAGTTGATGTAGATGCCCTCCGTGATCGAATTCCCCTCCGGCATGATGCCGGAAAAGGCCCCAAGATGGGATCTCATGGGAACAGAAGGTTGTGGCGGCGGTAAAGTATTTTTGTGGACTCCCCTGAGGGTTTTGGAATATATGTGAATATATAGGACGAAGAGCTAGGTCGGGAAGGTCACGAGGGGCCCACAAGGTAGCTAGGGGGCGCCCCCTAGGGCGCGCCCTCCACCCTTGCCGCCGCCTCGTGGCTCTTCTGGCTTGGACTCCAAGTCCCCTGGGTGTCTTCTGGTCCAAGCAAAATCACCGTGAAGTTTCATTCCATTTGGACTCCGTTTGGTATTCCTTTTCTGCGAAACTGAAAAACAAGGAAAAAACAGAAACTGACACTGGGCTCTAGGTTAATAAGTTAGTCCCAGAAATAATATAAAATAGCATAATAATGCATATAAAACATCCAAAATAGATAATATAATGCATGGAACAATAAAAAATTATAGATACGTTGGAGACGTATCAAGGGGCAGCAAGGCATTGGGGTGAGAGCCCCCGGCGGCCAGCGGACGGTGCCCTCACGGAGCTGCACATGGGCGCATAGTCGCGTGGGCAGCAGCAGGGGGATTATTTTCTAGGATGCATTGAGAGGAAGAGGACGAGTCAACGAGGAGGCCAGATCGGGGTAGACATTTTTTGAATGGCTGTGGTGTGCCAGATCAGACGACGGCGCGGCGACCGACCCAAATTTGGGCCGACGCGTCGGCGCCTAGCACTCACCATTCCAAAATCACCATTTTTGGTTTGTACCAGACTTGGATGGAGGATTAATAAATAGATAAATGTCACCGCAATTTCACCTATTTAGATAAATGCCCCTGCAAAGTTTCCTCTTTTGAAAAATATAGCTAGACTTTGCATCACACCTCTAAATACCATTATGTCAGACCAAAATGCCCACATCTTTCTCCTTGTATTCTTCCTTCTCCCTCCTCTCAACCCCCTATTTCTCATCAACAATGGTTACTCCAACCAGACCAACCTCTGGCAATCTCATCTGCCTCCACTTGTAGCTCAGTCGGAGAAGCGCAATAGGGTGAGGGCACAATGATGGGTCGCAGCACATGGCTATCCATAAAACACGACAATGGCAAGCCGACAGTCTTGTATTCTTTTTTATGTAACTTTATATATGAGTGGTTTAAGTCATGGTCATGGGAAGTTAATAGCCGAAAGTGGTGGCGCTAGGGCGCGAGAGTTACAGAAGGGACCAAGAAAGGGCAAAGAAGAGCTACCGAAGCAGGTTGCCATCTGGAACTCACTTAGGTGGTCTGGGACAAAGAAGGAGCACCATAATGGAAGCCTCGATAAACACAACTAGCAGTGGGGTAGGGCAATGATGAGGAGAGGCTCCGGGGATGCATGTCTCCTCAGGGGGTGTAGAAGGCTTCAGGAGACCTCCATGGACCCGAGGGTGCAGAGGTGGAGAACCAAGATGCGGAGAAAGGGGAGATCGATGCAGCAGTGGCTGTCACCCAAAGACGACGATGGCGACATTGATTGGTGGCATCTTCGACCAATTCCTTCAACTACAGGGTTCACCAGGATGCGGCCGAGTAATTTGGCATGCTGACAAGGTCTAGCATGGTGATTGGATGTGCAAACGAGAAACGACGCTGGCGGTGGCGCTCCACGTTGACGTCGACACCCTCACTATCGTCATGCCCAATGTCGGGCATTGCCAAATTAAAGCTCGCCATGTCTTCTCGTGGTCGTGTGTTGCCTCAGAGCATGTATCGGTTATGGTTAGTGCTACTATACTTGTTACTGTCGGATGATTATAGGATCTTCCACATGACTACTATCAATCGCTAAGGGAAGGTTGATAATTCTATGGGCTAAGCTATTTTGGGTTCGGTTATCTTAAATAAAGAAATTAAGGGCCAAATGTTTCCATGCCCAAAGTGATACATGGAACTTAGTTTGGAGCCTTTTGTACCCAGCAAAGATCAAAAAAATTACCTAGAGTGTTGCATAGTGTGATTCCATGCTGGTCTATTCTAGCTAATAAGCATCTTAAAATTATCCAAGTTGTCCTGCCTGCAATCAAGGACCCGACACAATTAAACACTTTCTGTTTGAATGCAAACTCGTTGTGAACGTTTGGAAATCTCCTAGTTTGGAGGATGTCATTAGGAGAGCAACCAATGTGGACAGGGCTAGTGAAGCTGTCTTAGAGCACTTGTTATGCTTAAAGGACATTGATATTGGGACTGCCCAAACTGTGGGAAATTGTGGCAACGGCAGCGTGGTACCTTTGGTACGAAAGGAGGAAATTGACCCATGGTGAAAATACCCAAAATGCAGCTCAAATAAGTCTGGCAGTCAGAGGACTTGCGGCCAACTTCGTTATATCATGTAGTCCGAAACCTGTGCAGAAAGTGGCTGGTTGGGGGAAACCAAGATATAGCTATGTCAAACCAAATGTTGATGCTGAATTTGACAGTGACACACTGGAGATTCAATCGACGCAGTTCTTCGGGATCATAGCGGGCAGTTTATTGCTGCTACTAACGAAAAACATGATACTTGTTTTGATTCATTTACAGCAGAGACAATAGCTGTCCAATTTGATATGAATCTTGCGCGCACCATGGGCTGGGACGTCATTGAAGCTCTTAAAGAGGGTAGTTCTATCTATGTTGCTAATGCAATCTTTGATGATTGCTACTTTATGTCCTTAGATTTTACCATGTAATCTATAATCATTGTTTTAGACAAAGTAATCAAGTAGCTCATAAAATAGGAGGCAAGAGCACTAGAGACCCAGAAACTTGCGTTGGATGTGATGGTTTAGTCCATAAACTTGCAAAAGGTGATCAACTAGTCCACAAACTTGCAAACTATGTGATGGTTTAGTCCACAGCCAATCGGAGACGGACAATTGGTGCCCAGCTGGCTGCTTCATGGCACACCTGGTCGGACCGGCATTTTTGTGGAAAACCCCTCAATTTTTCAGGAAATCACGCCCGCAGTCCCTGTCTGGCCCTCCCTTGGCTATTTAATATTGCGGCCCCTCCACCTGGTCGGGAAATCCAATTACTTCGCCTCTGTTGCGGGAGCCGCGGGGAGTGGCGACGGCGCCCGTTCCCCTGACGTCAGCGACGGCGGCGACGTCGCCGGCCATCGCGGCAGCCATGGAGCCACCAGAATCCGTTGGCTTCATCTGCGAACCGGGCGCATTTCCGCCGGATTACGGTAAGGCCCGCCCTCCTGCACCTCTGCTTTCCATCTTCTTTTTTGGCACTTGCCGTGGTTGGTCGCCGGGGTTGATCGCCACTGTTACTCGCCGGGGTTGGTCGCCGGGGTAGATTAGAAGGTTGATGCGGAGGTTCGGTTCCTAGGGTTTATGATGTTGGAGCAGAGGAAAGTAGGGGTTTAGGGCTCTAAAGTTGATGTTTTGTGTCATGAAGTTCAGTTATTTTCCTAGGAAAGATGTGGTTTTAGGCCTGTACTGGTTGTAATGTTGAAGTTGGTCCCAAACATGTTGATTCTGAAGATTGTGCCATAAAGTTGGGGTTTTGGGGTAGGATAGATGAAAATGTGTGGTTTTGGGGTATGGTAGGTCTGCAATCTTTGTAGTTGATGTTACTATTCTGGATATTGTAGTGCTCTGAAAGTCTGAATAATGTTGACACTTTTGAATGTTTTCATTGTCTGAATATTATTGATCATGCTCCGAATTTGTTGTGCAGTGTGCAGCAATGGGCATGCATGTGGAATCTACATTCTTCACCTTGCAAATTGAGCATAATGGCATTTTTTGTGGACCAAGTAGCAACCTGGAGTATGCAAGTGCTAGTTTGGAGATTCTGGACTATTGCTCTGCTGCTAATTTCTCATATTCATTTATTGAGAAGCATCTGCAATGGTTGAGCTATACTGTGTGGGAGCACCACATCTATTGGTGTAGGCATGGGTGCCTATTTTCAGAAGGACTGGTGCCAATTAGAGGAGATGCTGATGTCCAATACATGATCAGAGCAAGTGCAGTCCATAAGGTGCTGGAGATATTGATTGACCATTCAGACTTTATTCAGGCATGATGTCATATATACAATGCCCACCTCAGTGTCCAGATCATTGGTTGAAATATCTCTCTCAGAGTAAGCAGCTAGTGGAAGTCGGCACATGGAAGTTTTAGTTCAAGCAGCAGAGACATCAAGTGCAAACATGCAAATTGCAGTTTCAGTGCAAGCAGAGACAGTAGCAGAATTGACAGATTCAGACTTTAGTGATAGTGATTTCAGCATTGATGAGGGAGATGATGATCTGTTTGATGAATACATTGATTTTGGTGTGGATGAAGAGGAGCAAGAAGAGATAGATGATGAGCCTGAATATGTACTTGAGGATGAGGACCTTGATTTGTCAAGAGAAGAAGAAGAAAACCTGAAATACAAGTTTAGTGCTTTCAATGCAAAGGTGGACATGGACTCTCCTATATTCAGAGTAGGCATGGTCTTTGCAGACGTGAAGCAACTGAGGCAAGCTCTGAATGCATATTCAATAAAGAATAGAGTTGAGATCAGGAAGATAAAGAATGAAAAAACCATATTGGAGGCAATGTGCAAGCCTGGTTGTCCATGGCTTCTTAAAGCTGGATTGGACAATAGGACAAGAGGCTTTGTCATAAAGGTTTATGCCGCAGTCCACAAGTGTCAGAAGGCATGGGAGTTGAAAGCACTGACATCCAATTTCCTTACAAAATTTTTCATTGATGAATTCAGGGATGACCAAAAGATGGGCCTTGGCACATTTTCAAGGAAGGTTACAAATGAGCTTCACATTACTGTCAACAGATGGAAGTTAGCTAGGGCTAGGAAACAAGCTCTGAAGATAATTCATGGGGATGAGGATGAACAGTTTAGTAAGTTGTGGGACTATGGTCAGGAACTGAGGACATGTAACCCTGGCTCCACATTTCTTGTGTCTACTCATGTTGTGACAAATGAACAGTACCCAATGGGCAGAAAATGTTTGAAATTAGTGTATTGGTCTTATGATGCTTGCAAAAGAGGTTGGCTTCAGGGATACATGCCTATTATATTTGCTGATGGGTGTCATATGAAGACCAAGTACAAAGGGGTGTTGCTGACTGCTGTTGGCATAGATCCTAATGACTGCATATTCCCTCTGGCCGTGGGTTGGGTTGAAGTTGAGTGTACTAGTGCTTGGGAATGGTTTTAACCACTCTTAGAGATGATCTTAATATCATAAACACTTCACCTTTCACAGTCATGAGTGACAAGCAGAAGGGATTAATAAATGCAGTGATAAAAGTGTGGCCAGATGCAGAACACAGGTTTTGTGTGAGGCACATTTATCAAAACTTCCATGAGAAGCACAAAGGATAACTGCTGAAACAAGACTTATGGGCCATAGCAAGATCTACTAGCAAGCAGAAGTGGAGAGCAAATTGTGAGAAGATGGATGAACATAGTGCTGCAGCTTTTCATTGGACTGAGAGACAGGGCCAGTCCACATATATATGGGGCCCGGGGCAGGAAGACAACAAGGGGCCATTGTTTTTTTCTTGACACACATGAACTGAAAATATTTTGTATGTCAAAACCAAAGTAAATATTCAGTAGATGCAATAGATTGATCCATTATCTTTGAATTCTAAAACTACCTCTACAATTTATTTATCGACCAAGAGAATTTCAAACATTTACTATATATACTGCCAGTTGCAGTGATTCCTGAAAGAACTACTTGTCCGGTAAAAAATTGTCAACCGGTTTTTTTGGGAATTCTACTTGTTCATCTATACATGTTTTCCCCATATTTTCATCACTACTACTAGAGAAATGCTTTTGACAAGACATGTCACCATATAAGGCGCGTAAAATATGTTCAATACAGATCAGAAAATCACCTGGATATCATATGGCATAATGTGAATTTGTACGAATGCCACAATAGTCAGCACAAATGAGAAGCCAACACCATGAATTGAATTAACGTCTCCCCTTCTCCTAATCTCCTTAATGCTTTCTCAGAACCAATGAAGAGTAGAAGATTATAAGAAGACCTATGCAAGTCAGCAGATCTAAAGGAGTTAGAGCCAGAGATGGAGAGCAAAGCTATTTGAAATAGAATCATTAAACTAACGAAGAGAATTCAAGGGAAGATGCAGATCTCTCTGATTGGAAGCATCGATGATCACCCGTTAATCGCTTGCCGCGCCCTTGGAATCTGAAAGACACCGAAATGACGGCGTTGTTCATGGATTGTGAATTTAGGATAAGTTGGGAGGAGATGAGTCACTGAATACAGAGGAGAACGAGGGACTTGTGGATCCAGTGGAAACCGATTTGACTTCCGCATGAGTATTGCTCGTATGTCAACCAGTTTAATGAGCTTCACACTTGCACGATTGCACCTTGGGCCCTTTTATATTTTTTCTCTAGATTTCTTCGGCCCGAGACAAAAACACACTGGGTTCTACTACCTAGGTCGGGGCCCCTACCTCCTGGGGGCCCAGGGCGGGCGCCCCGCTGCCCCGGCCTATGGGTCGGCCCTGCTGAGAGATTGAATCCAAAGACATGGGTGAAAGCATTCTTGAGTGAGTTTCCTAAATGTGACATAGTGTTGAACAACAATTCTGAAGTTTTTAACGGTTACATCTTGGATGCTAGGGAGATGTTAGTGCTTTCAATGTTAGAAAATATTTTCTACAAGCTTATGCATAGAATGCAGAGCAAACAAAGATAAGCAATTGAAAAATGGACAGGACATAGAATCTGTCCCAAGATTCTCAAAAAGCTTAAAAAATATTGAATATGCAGCTACCTGTCATGTTGCTGGTGCTGGACAGGAACTGTTCAAGGTACAGTCAGGGAATTCCAGCTACAATGTGGACCTTGCCTTGTTCAGGTGTGACTGTGGTAGATGGCAGGTGTCAGGAATACCTTGTAGTCATGGAGTTGCATGTATGAGAGAGGAGAGGATTGATCGAGAGGAAATGGTCCATGAGTGCTACTCTGTCCAAACATATCCGAAAGCCTATGGATACAATCTGATGCCTCTTAGAGACCCTGAAATGTGGGAGAAGATGGATGGGGATAAAGTGTATCCACCTACCTTCACTAAACAACTAGGAAGGCCCAAAAAATAGGAAAAAGACACCAGAGGAAAACATGAAAGGTGGTGTTAGAGTGCTAAACAAAAATGAGTGACAATGCACTGCTCCATATGTGGCAGACCTGATCACAACAGGAAGGGGCACTACAAGTACCAGGAAGCTCAAATTGGACCTAGAGATCCAATAGAAGATGAGGACTATGATGATCCAACATTTGTAGAAATACATAACTTATTTCTTTCATTTTACATAAATCTTTCTGAACTTCTTTGCTCATCTCATAACTCATCTCATAATTTATTTGTTTCGCAGAACGTTTTTCCTCACTTGGCAAACCCTAGCATGGATCCAAGCCAGTTGCCAGACAACATGGTTTCAAGCATGGCCAGGAGGGAGAGATCTCACAGGGCTCCACAAAAGTTTCATGGCCCCCTACCAGAACAATCATCATTTGTTGCAGCTGCTGGTGCTGCAATTCCCCAGCCAATAGTCACAATACAGATGAACATTGGGAGAACAACAAGAATAACTGAAAGAGGAGAAGGCTCACAACCTGCTAGCAGAGGAAAAAGAAAAAATGCAGCAGCTGCCACATCTTCAGGTGCAGGGAGGGGCAGAGGAAGAAATGCAGCTGGCACATCTTCAGGTGCAAGGAGGGGCAGATGAAGAAATGCAGCAGCTGGCACAACTTCAGGTGCAGGGAGGGGCAGAGGAAGAAATGCAATAGCTGGAGGATCTTCAAGTGTAGGGAGGGGCAGAGGAAGAAATGCACCATCTTCAGGTGCAGGAACATCTTCAGGTGAAGTAGGGAGGGGCTTCTTATGGTCATTGTGTGGAGATGATAGACCTACACAGATTCCAGATATGAATGCAGCACCTGATGCATGAATTTTGTCATGTTACATTTTTTGTTGCAAGTTCAGTGATGAACTGTATATTGGTATGAGTTCATGGGTGAACTTTTTAGGGGCATAAACTTGTAACTTGTTGAATTTGCTGAATTTTGCACCTGAGGCATCTTGTAACTTGTTGAATTTGTTGAATTTTGCACCTGAGGCATCTTGTAACTTGTTGAATTTACTGAATTTTGCTATGAGTTAATGGGATGCAGCACATGTGCATTTGCTGAATTTTACTAGGGCCAAACACTGAATTTGCTGAATGTTTGCACCTCCGCTTTACTGAATTTGCTGATGAAGCACATGTGTACTAACTGAATTTGCTCCATTTTACTGAACTAACTGAATTTGGGTGAACTGAATTTGCTGAACTCCATTTATTGTGTGCTGGAGATGCCCAAAATAAAAAATGTTTGGCCTGGGTCTCGAACCCAGGACCTGTGGTTAGAGAAGTAGAGTACAATGCCAATGTGGTAAGAGTAGGAACTTGTTAGGGATAGATGCAGAAAGTTAGTTGTACTCATAATAGAGACGCCAACTCCCACTCGCGCACTCCCCACTCCACTCCTGTGGACGGTTCGCGTTCCCACCCATCGCGTCAATAAAAACGCCCACCCACCGCGCCGCCCACCACTCCCCACCCAACCACCGCGTCGCCTCCACTCCCCACTCACCACCGCCGGCCACCGCCGCCATGGCGAACAGCTCGGGCTAGAAGAGAGCACTGGAGGATCTGGCCGGCAACGACCAGTCGTTCCATGCGCAGATTAGAGAGGTGTGCACCTGGTTCCCGACCGCAAAGCTCATGCTTAATCACGCGTGCGGGTTGGACAAGGTGCTGACGGACGGCGAGAAGGCGCGTGCCTTCCCCAAAGGCCTCACAGTGCCGCCACCGTCCTTCCTCGTCTAGGTGACGCGGGAGGCCACGCTCAGTGTGGATCCATACCAGCGAGCTAGGTGGTGGATGTACCGCTCCACCACCTCTCTGGCCTCGGCCCCCCTCGACGGCGACCCTACGGACGCCGGTGGCGTCGTGCTCGCGCTGCCTGCTCTAGACGACCCTGCGGACTATGACTCTGATGACGACCTGACAGAGGTTGTTCTCATCCCCGACGACGACACAGATGAGGACGAGGTTGTGCTCATTGCGTCGGTCGCCGTTGAGGGTGGCAGAAACATGCCCATCGACGTCGAGCTCCTGCCTGACATTGTGAAGGTCGAAGAAGCAGAAGAGGTGAAGGAGCCAGTGCAAAAGAAGAAGAAGGGAGCAGTGAAGAAGGAGCCAGTGTGCCGCTCCATCCGCCTGCATCTGCTGAAGAAGGAGCAATGAAGAGGGAGCAGTGAAGATGTCTGCAGCTGAACAAGATGTCAGGAGCAGTGAAGAAGTGAAGAAGATGTAGTTAGGTATGCTGATCTATATATTGGCATATAAGTTACCAACTATTTTGAGCTGCTGCTATCTATGTTGCTATGTTGAACTGCTGGTGTCTATGTTGCTATGTTGAACTGTTGGTATCTATGTTTAAGGGCCTATGTTGAACTGAAGAACCCTCTGTTTATGGCCTATGTTGCAGTGTTGCTTGTTGTGTGTTGCTATCAGTGTTTCTCCTCTGCCTAGTAGCAGCCTTAGGCAGGTTGCTAGGAGTACTTCTGCTGCCCTCATCATAATCGCCAGAGGGACTAGTGCCCTCACTCAGATTAACTTGCTCCTCAAACTTGTTCTGGCTATCACTCTGATCAGACATTTCTGACACTGCAAACTGAAAGCTGACCCTGTGAATAGATGTAGATGAGATAGAGTGGATGAGGATCACAAAGTGTAGAGATTTGGCAAAACAATTGAGTCAAAACTTAGTTTTAGTTCTCCACAGAAAGCATTTCAGAGCTACCGATTTGTTAAACTTGGTTCCACCGAAGCAATATTGGAGTCTGAACTAGTGAGATCGGTCAGACCGAGACACAGTTCGGTGAGTCCGAGATTGTTAGGGTTTCACTGAGAGTTGAACTCGGTCACACCGATTTGCAAGTTTCGGTCAGACCAAAAGTTACAAGTGCAATGGCCTAAACCAAATCGGTGAGACCGATTTCTACAACTCGGTCGGTCCGAGATGAGTTCGGCGGAAACCTAACCCTAAGTTTTCGAATCAAAACTAATCTAAAGGAAGTTTTCGCTAGATAGATTGATCTCATACGTGGTAAGAATCATGGCATTGACTCTGTGCTAAGAATTGGAGGTAAAGATTGCACAAAGGATCGAACTCATACCCTAACTTGGCGATGAGCTTGCTACGATGGCCACGGCGGTGAAGATTCCCGTTAACGGTGATGGAGACCAGCGGCAGGGGGTCGCTGGCGATGAGAGGATGATCCGGAGACCCAAGTCGGCAGAGCAGGATACGCGCGGGCGAAAAGGTTTTGGAGAAATTTCCAAAATTTGACCCGTGGGTATATATATCCTGACCCTGTCGGTGTGACCAAGTGGAACAACTCGGTGGCACCAAGATGCAGAATCGCAAGCGGTTACTGCAACTCAGTGTGACCGAACGGTTCTAATCGGTTGCACCGAGATTGAAAACCTAGATCAACTCAATGAACTCGGTATGACCGAAAGGGATGAATCGGTTAGACTGAAATACACACAGAGGTTTTGGAAGTTTAAGTCTATGCCGAATCGGTGACTCCGAGTGCTCCTCACCCAGATGGTTCGAATCTGACTTGATCAAACTTTGTGATGTAGCATGAATAGAGTTTGAGACGAGAAAAGTATAGATAGCTAGAGGAAGTTCTTAGGCATTCTTGTCCATCCATTTGGCAAAAAGAAAAAGAGCCAAACAATCAAAGCAACAAATGGATGTCCTCGAATGAGAAAAATATGCAATCAACATGCTCACACAATAAGATGGCAAATGAAATATGTGGCAAAGCATGCACAAACACTCTAGCATCTATCAAGCAATTGGCGATGACTAGGTCATCTATATATGAGTATATTGACTAAGCAGTCAAGTGAGAACATTTGATCGTAGGTCATACTCATCGTTTAAGCGCAAGTGGGGTTACCACTTTTACATAAAGCATTGTTGTGTTCACACCATTAGAGTTGCTTTAGCTCAATTCTTAGAGTAAAGCTCCCCCTAGATGTGATATCCCCCCTAAGAGGGATGAACTAACCTTGGGTTTTGTCGACGATGACTTCATGTAGATGTTGAAGATGTGGATGCTCGATGTTGATGTAGATCATTTGGAGCAATCCATTAATTGGAGTGAGTTGCACTTTCAATACCTACATGGGTTAGTCCCACAAGGAACAAACAAGGACATCCATAGACATAGAGTGAAGTACACACAAGATGATGTCCATGAAAAGCATTATGTTACCTTGTCCCTTGTCTTACCAACAAGAGGGTTTGTGACTCCTTGAACTAGTGCAAGATGTGGAAGTTGATTGCACTTGTTCTTGCCAAAATGATATGAGTGAAGTATGTTGGCGGAGTCACCCTCAAGAACTCTCTAGTTCTTCTTCTTCGGGATCCACATCAACTTGATGGGAATCCTTGGAGTTGTAGTCATACTTGATGAAGTAGAACTTGATGGAGTCTTGGGAACCCACTTGACCAAGGCCTTGGGAGCTTCTTCAAATGCATCAATCTCCTCTTGAAGCTTGTCCTTGCCTTTTGCTTGTGGTCTTGTGGTGGAAGATCATCTTGAGCTTGTGTTCCTTTGAAGGAAGTAGGATCATACTTCTCTTGTTGAGGAACAAACTTCGTCTTGGGGTATTGATCTTCTTCCCACTCAACTCCATTGGCATTGAACTTTCGTTCAAAACCAACACCTTGATTCTTCCGGTGCCTTCCTTGCTTGCGTACAATTTCCTCAGATTGCTTACTTCCAGCAAGGCTCTTGCAAACACCTTTCTCTATAATTCCCTTCAATAAGCTATTTTCTTGCCCAAGTGTAACTTGGCTAAGAGAATCATTAGTGGAGTCAAGAGAACTACTAGGAGCAACAATATTGGATTTAGCATGATTATTGTTACTACTAGATGAAGAATCTTTCTTGTTCTTGTTGCTAGATTTTACTTGTGGCATGTAAGTAGACAAGAGTAAATGCTTGGCAATGTAAGAACTTCTCTTAGAAGATCATCATTGATTACTTTTAAGAACCCATGCTCTTGCTCTAGGTTGAGCTTTTCAAAGCGTAGCTTCTCATGAGTCTTTAAAAGCTCTCGATGATCTTCTAAGGTAGTTTCATGAGCTAACTTAAAAGTGTTTGGTTCTTTAGTTAGACGCTCAATCTCCTCCTTATCATCGTCATTCGTTTTATCTTGATTAGCATGATTAATAGCAAGTTCATCATAGTTTTCATCACTAGAGTTGTCAACAAGTAAATAATCATCACTTAGCAAGTCATCTTCATCACTATTGAAATCAACATACTCGGGATGTGATACCTTTGGGCCTTTAGCCATTAAGCATCTTCTAGTTCCTTCATTTGGTGAGTCAAATATGTCATAGGAGTTGGTTGACACAAGTTCTAGACCGGCAACACCTTCATCTTGAGTATATTCTGAGTCGAAGTGATAACTTCTCTCGGAGTGATGGTCGGAGTCAGAGCCGGATACCCATTCACCAACATGAGCTTGATGTCTTCGTTTTGTATAGCTCCTTGATGACTTGACCTTCCTTTCCGAATCCTTGCTTCCGCGAGAGGTTTTTCGTTCATAACGATCATCTCTACTCCTCTCTCTTGGAGGTGATTCTTCTCTTCTACTTCTCCTTTTAGGTGAGTCTTCTCTTCTTTTGCAGGGAGCCGTACACTCATTGGAGTAGTGTCCGTGTAACGCCCACGATGCGGCTATATCTCCCACGTGTCGAGGCACGACTTAGAGGCATAACCGCATTGTGGTTTTGTCGCAAGAAGGATCATCTTCACACAATCCCATGTAATGAACAAGAATGGGATAACGAGAGTTGGCTTACAATCGCCATTTCACACAATACATAAATATAATTCGTACATCATCCAAAATACACACATAGACCGACTACGGTCAAATCCAAATGAAAATAAGATAACCCCAAATGCTAGATCCCCGATCGTCCCAACTGGGCTCCACTACTGATCATCAGGAAAAGACACATAGTAACGACCACGTTCCTCGTTGAACTCCCACTTGAGCTCGGTTACGTCATCTGCACTGGCATCGTCGGCACCTGCAACTGGTTTTGGTAGAATCTGCGAGTCACGAGGACTCAGCAATCTCACACCCGCGAGATCAATACTATTTAAGCTTATAGGAAAAGATGGTGTAAAGGTGGAGCTGCAGTAGGCACTAAGCATATATGGTGGCTAACATACGCAAATGAGAGCGAGAAGAGAAGCAACGCAACGCAACGGTCGCGAAGCTAGAAATGATCAAGAAGTGATCCTGAAACTACTTACGCTCATGCATAAATCAAACCGTGTTCACTTCCCGGACTCCGCCGAGAAGAGACCATCACGGCTACACACGCGGTTGATGTATTTTAATTAAGTCAAGTGACAAGTTCTCTACAACCGGACATTAACAAATTCCCATCTGCCTCATAACTGCGGGCACGACTTTCGAAAGATAATACCCTGCAGGGGTGTCCCAACTTAGCCCATTATAAGCTCTCACGATCAACGAAGGATAAACCTTCTCCCGGAAAGACCCGATCAGTCTCGGAATCCCGGTTTACAAGACATTTCGACAATGGTAAAACAAGACCAGCAAAGCCGCCCGAATGTGCCGACAAATCCCGATAGGAGCTGCACATATCTCGTTCTCAGGGCACATCGGATAAGTCAAGCTATGAGTAAAACCAGTCCTCGAGTTTCCCCGTGGTGGCCCCGCAGGCTGCTCGATTCGGACCAACACTCGAAGGAGCACTGGCCCCGGGGGGGGGGGGGTTAAAATAAAGATGACCCTCGGGCTCGCGAAAACCCAAGGGAAAAGGCTTAGGTGGCAAATAGTAAAACCAAGGTTGGGCCTTGCTGGAGGAGTTTTATTCAAGGCGAACTGTCAAGGGGGTCCCATAAATCACCCAACCGCGTAAGGAACGCAAACTCAAGGAACATAATACCGGTATGACGGAAACTAGGGTGGCAAGAGTGGAACAAAACACCAGGCATAAGGCCGAGCCTTCCACCCTTTACCAAATATATAGATGCATTAATTAAATAAGAGATATTGTGATATCCAAAATATCCATGTTCCAACATGGAACCAACTTCAACTTCACCTGCAACTAGCAACGCTATAAGAAGGGCTGAGCAAAAGCGGTAACTTAGCCAAGCAATGGTTTGCTAGGAAAGGATGGTTAGAGGCTTGACATGGCAATATGGGAGGCATGATATAGCAAGTGGTAGGTAGCGCAGCATGGCAATAGAACGAACAACTAGCAAAGCAAAGATAGAAGTGATTTCGAGGGTATGGTCATCTTGCCTGCAAGGTTCTCAGAGTTGTCAAAAGCTTGATCCTCGTAAGCGTACTCAACAGGTTTGTCGTTCACGAACTCGTCTCCCGGCTCTACCCAAAACAAGAACACAAGCAACGGAACCACAATCAATCACGGGAAATGCACAAGCAACATGATGCAAAACATGGATGATATGCGGGATATGATATGCGATGCATATGCGTGCTCCGGAAGAAAAATGATGAACAAGGCAGTAACTTGGCAAACCAAGCATGCCACTGGAAAGATGAGATGATTTCGATCGAAATCGATATAAAGATCACCGGAAACGGATGCACGGTTTGCAAATGGCAACCAAAACAAGAATGTCACGAATCTGTGATTAACAACATGATAGCACTTAGAATGCAACAAGTAACAATGCTACAGCACTCCAACATAGCAACAAAGCATATGACAGTAATCTAAAGGTGATGCTTGACAAAAGATGAACACTGAGCTACGGCTATATCACAACACAACAGGTTCAAACAAGCATGACAAAAGTGCAAAAGATATCAGGTTCACAGACTTGGTGAAATTACTGGACATGCCTAAAACAGCATCAGGTAGTAATGTTCAGAGCACGAAATCAACATGCTACAGGAACTTAACATAGTAAAACAAGGCATGGCAGTAATCTATTAAATGCATATGACAAAAGTCCCTTACTGACCATAGGCCAAAAATGACCAGAAGATATGATGGCAACCATGTAAACATAGCAAGTTTCGTTAACAGGTTCCAGACTTGGCAGAAAACAGAGAATGACAGAAACAATAATATGAAGGCATCTTTGTGAGCTTGATGCACTCATCACAAAGCAATGTATGACAAAACAAGCACACCTACAGCAAGATGGAATGTTTAAGAAGTTATCCATGGCAAGAGCAAGTACATAGCATGTATGAAACAACTACAACAAGCTTGGAAAAATTGAATATCATGTTAACAATCTGCCAGAAATATTTTATAGCAAAAGTAGAGCAAGATTGAGTCATGCTATGGCACTCCATAATTGCAAAAAGGGCATTAATGGATCAACTACAAAAATATATACAAAACATCCTCACTGAACATCTCCAAAAGAAGCATGGATCTCTCTGTAGCCACATGGATACATAGCAACAAAATAACAGCAGTCACAGAAGCCTAGTTTGCATGCTTGTGCTAGTCACCACAGAGATCACAAAAATACATGGCATACACCTCTGTAAATATGGCATGGCATACATCAAAACACATGTAGAGATCATGCCCATAAGATGCACACATAAATAACAACAAAAATAACAAATCCTCAAGTTCTGATAAGTAACAGCAGTTAACAGCAACTAGCACTCTTGCACCAGAGATTTGGGCATCGAGATGGACTCAAATGAACATGGCGTAATGGAACAAAATGAAGATCATCTCGAGACAAACATTTCGATATCTTACACGCGCGAAACGGATCTACATGCAGAGAGTTATGCCATGAGGAAGTATGCAACCGAATGTAAGAAATAAAGACTTGGAGGAAATCGGGGGAGGAAGAAAAAGTCAACCGACGCGCTGGATCTGGATCGGGCTAGGGCTCGTCGGCGCGCGAGCTCGTCGGAGCTGCTGCTGCCCGGAGCGGAGGAGGGACGGGGCCGGAGGAGAGGGCGACGACGCCGGCGAGGGAGGAGAGGCGGGGGTCGCGGGCGACGGGCGGCGGGGAAACCGCGGCGCCGGGCGGCGGAGGCGGTGGCCCGCGGGAATGGCGGCGATGGCGGCGGGGCGGCGCCGGCGGAGTCCGGCAGGCGGCGGGGGTCGAGGGCGCTCGGGAGCCGTGGGCTGGAGGAGGAAGAAGGTGCCCGCGGGGGCGGCGGCGGCTCGGGCCGCGGGGGCCGGATGCGGGCTCCCGGGCCGCGGGCGGTGGGGCGTCGGCGCTGCCACGTGGCGGGCGCGGAGTGGCTGCGGGGCGGCGGCACGATTCGTCCGGCGGCGGTGGACGTGTCCGGTGGCGGCGGTGGCGATTTGATCTAGGGTTTGATCCGGATTTCGGAGGGGGAGGTGTTTTATAGGTAGAGGGAGCTAGGAGACTCCAAATGGAGTGCGGTTTTCGCCCACACGATCGTGATCGAACGACCTAGAGCATGGAAGTGACTAAGAGAGGTTTTGGGCTGATTGAAGGGGGTTTTGCTGCAACACACAAAAGGACTTTGCGGTTACCCGGTTAACCGTTGGAGTACCAAACGACCTCCAAATGGAACGAAACTTGACAGGTGGTCTACCGGTGGTATACCAAGGCCACTTGACAAGACTCGGTCCATTCCGAGAACGTTCGACACCCGCTCACGAAAAGAAAACAAGAGGGGTGCGCCGGAGGAGGTGGGAGTGCCGGATTGCAAAACGGATAATGGGGAAAATGCTCGGATGCATGAGACGAACACGTATGCAAAATGAGATGCACATGATGACATGATATGAGATGCATGACATGAACAAAATGCAAAACGAAAAAAAACCGACCACGAAGGGAATATCATAACACATAGCCGAAAATGGCAAGAGTTGGAGTTACAAATATGGAAAGTTACATCCGGGGTGTTACAGTCCGGGTCTTCCACAATTGTAACAGTTACACTCACGACTAGAAGATCTTTTGTCATTGTAGGACCTTGACTTGGAACTTCTTTCTTTGCTTCCACTCTTGTAGAACTTGTTGAAGTTCTTCACCATTAGGCTCAATTCTTCATTGGAGGCTTGTTTCTCACTTGATGATGTAGGAGCATCACATGAGGCTTTCTAAGCACCACTAGACTTGTTGTGAAGCTCTTCTTTATCCTTGAGTGACATCTCATGAGCAACAATTCTACCAATGACTTTCTTTGGCTTGAGATCTTTGTAATTGGGCATCATTTGGATCAAAGTGCACACGGTGTCATATTTTCCATCCAAGGCTCTTAGGATCTTCTTGATGATGAATCTGTCGGTCATCTCTTCACTTCCTAAGCCGGCAATCTCATTTGTGATGAGAGCAAGCCTAGAGTACATTTCAGCGACACCTTCACCATCCTTCATTTTGAACTTGTCAAGCTGACTTTGAAGCACATCCAATTTGGATTCCTTGACGGAGTCGGTACCTTCGTGCATATCAATCAAAGTATCCCAAATTTCCTTTGCATTCTCAAGACGGCTGATTTTGTTGAAATCCTCGGGGCACAATCCGTTGAAGAGGATATCACAAGCTTGAGCATTGTATTGCAGCATCTTCAATTCTTCCGCGGTAGCTTCACGATTTGGTTATCTCCCATCCAAAAATTCACCTTGCAAGCCAATACACACAATAGCCCAAACGGCGGGGTTATGTCCAAGAATATGCATTTTCATCTTATGCTTCCAACTAGCAAAATTAGTACCATCAAAGTAAGGACCTCAACGGTGGTAATTTCCCTCGCTAGACGCCATACTCTCCTAGGTTGTGAAACCAAGGCTATGATCACCAAAGCTATGGAAATCAAGGCAAATGAAGACCAAAGCTCTAATGCCACTTGTAGGATCGAAAGTATGTCTAAAGGGGGGTGATTAGACTACTTGACCAAATAAAAATCTAGCGTTTTCCCAATTTTATGTCTTGGCAGATTTTAGCAACTTATCACAAGTCAAGCAATCAACCTACACATGCAATTCTAAGAGTATAGTAGCGGAATGTAAATCATTGCATATGAAGGTAAAAGGGGAGGAGTTTGGAGGGAGCAAACGCAATGTAGACATGGAGATTTTTGGCGTGGTTTCGGTAGGTGGTGCTATCGTACATCCACTTTGATGTAGACTTCAACCCACGAAGGGTAACGGCTGCGCGAGTCCACGGAGGGCTCCACCCATGAAGGGTCCACGAAGAAGCAACCTTGTCTATCCCACCATGGCCATCACCCACGAAGGACTTGTCTCACTAGGGTAGATCTTCACGAAGTAGGCGATCACTTGCCCGTACAAACTCCTTGGTTCAACTCCACAATCTTGACGGAGGCTCCCAAGTGACACCTAACCAATCTAGGAGACACCACTCTCCAAAAGGTAATAGATGGTGTGTTGATTATGAACTGCTTGCTCTTGTTCTTCAAATGATAGTCTCCCCAACACTCAACTCTCTCTCACAGATTTGGATTTGGTGGAAAGATGATTTGAGTGGAAAGCAACTTGGGGAAGGCTAGAGATCAAGATTCTTGTGGTTGGATTGGAATATCTTGGTCTCAACACATGAGTAGGTGGTTCTCTCTCAGAAAATGAATGCTGGAAGTGTAGGCACGTTCTAATGGCTCTCTCCACGAATGGAGGATGGGTGGAGGGGTATATATAGCCTTCACACAAAATCTAACCGTTACACACAATTTACCAAATTCGGTGGGACCGAATACTGAAACTTGGTCAGTCCGATTTAGTTCAAAATGTGAACGTTAGGCTTTTCGGTGGGACCGACATGTCAACTCGGTGGGACCAATTGTGTTAGGGTTAGGGCATAGCGTAATCTCGGTGAGACCGATCACATGAACTCGGTGAGACCGATTTCTGTAATAGGCAAACAGAGAGTTGGTCAGGCAAACTTGGTGGGACCGATCGCTCATTTCGGTGAGACCAAAACGGTACGAAAAGGAAACAGAGAGTTTGCATTGCGAACTCAGTGGGACCGGTCGCTCATCTCGGTTAGACCGAAACGTTACAAAGGGAAATAGAGAGTTTGCAATCACATCTCGGTGAACCGAGATCCCTATCGGTGAGACCGAATTGATTAGGGTTTCTGGCAGTGGTTATGTCAAATGAACTCGGTGGCGCCGGATAGATCAAATCGGTGGGGCCGAGTTTGACTTTTGGTTTGGGACATATGTGGATATGATAGAGTGGTTGAGGGCTTTTGGAGCATATCAATAAGCATTTTGAGTTAGCAAGTCATTAAGCAACACCTCATCCCCTTTTAATAGTATTGGCTTTTCCTATGGACTCAATGTGATCTTGGATCACTAAAATAAAAATGTAGAGTCTTGAGCTTGAGCCAATATGTGTCCTTTGCATTTTGAGGGGTCCACATCTCTAGACCATGCCATGCCAATCATTGAACTTTCTGAAATGATTATCTTGAAAGAATATTAGTCCAATGAGCTATATGTTGTTAAGAATTACCAAAACCACCCAGGGATTAGTTGCACTTTCACCCTGGCGCTAGGTTCTCCCGGCCCACCGCCGCCCAGGAACCCATCGGCGTCGGCGCCTACTCCATGGGATCGGAAGCCACAACTCTTCTTCTCACCGCCGCCGCCACCGGACGCTCTCATTCTCTCGCTGTCAGGATTTGGACAGAGGAAAGGGGAAATGGGAGAGAGCTAGGGATTTGGACAGGGATAAAGAAGACAAGGGAAACAGGGACTGCGAGCGTGATTTCCTGAAACGTTGAGGGGTTTTCCAAAAAAAGCCGGTCCGACCAGGTGTGCCACGAAGCAGCCAGCTGGGCGCCAATTGTCCGTCTCTGATTGGCTGTGGACTAAACCATCATATAGTTTGCAAGTTTGTGGACTAGTTGATCACCTTTTGCAAGTTTATGGACTAAACCATCACATCCAACACAAGTTTCTGGGTCTCTAGTGCTCTTGCCTCATAAAATAGCTAGTTTTCTCCCCTGAATTATGGATGGATTCGGCCTCTAGTGCGATGATCCCAATGCTGATGCTACTATCCTGACACATGAATAAAAGGGGGAGTTTATTGAAAAAAGACCAAAAGTTTCGAGCCATTTACAGCGTGGAGCGTACTGAACTTGTCACGCCGTTTCGGGAACGGCCCGGCAGTTCGCAGCCTCCTAGATTTGGGGAGGGAGGAGGATCCCGACATTGTGTTCTTGGCGGAGACTAAACTGACAGAGAAGGAACTGGAGAGATTCAGGTGGACTCTTGGTCTTGCCCACTTGGTAGTCTGGAACCCGGAGGGAAGAAGTAGAGGAGTGGCACTTTTTTGGAAGAGGGGTGTTGATCTGACATTGCGATCATATGGAAGGCGACATGTTGATGCAGATGTGGTGGAGGAGGATGGTAGGGTGTGGCGTTTAACGGGTGTTTATGGAGAGTCGGAGGCGGAAAGGAAAGTGGAGACATGGAGGGTACTGAGATTGCTAGCTCAACAGCATCAAACTGGGAGACCGTGGCTTTGTTTGGGTGTCTTTAATGAAATCTTATCATCTGATGAAAAAACCGAGGGTGCTACTAGACCGCAGCGATACATGGATCGCTTCAGAGAAGCTTTGGAGGCCTGCGAGTTATGTGACATCGGTTACGAAGGCGACAAGTACACGTGGAGGAACCACAATAAGGATATTGACTCGTACATCCGTGAGCGGTTGGACAGGGCCACGGCAAATGCCTTATGGTGTGAATGGTTCCCTGAGTTCACAGTTATCAATGGAGCTCCTCGGCATTCAGATCACCGACCAGTCATTGTTAGCACTCAAGGAGGAGGTAGGAGGATGGCGGGAGGCGACCGAGGATTTCGTTTTGAAGCCTGGTGGCTGAAAGAGGAGGGTTGTAGTGCGGAGGTGCAAGGGGCGTGGGAGCAGGGCTGTCGGGAGGGAAGTGGAGATGTAGCTTCTGCTATGCGGTGTGTGGCTGGGAGAATGAGGAAGTGGGGTAAGGAAGTGGCGGGGGAGTTGGAGAGTCGCCTGAGGAAAGCGCGTCGGAGCCTGGAGAGCTGCATGAGGGCTCCGGTGTCTGAGGAGAAAATAAGAGAGGAGGCGAGGTTGAGATGCACTGTGGAGGACCTAGAAAAAAGAAGAATACCAAAGCAAAACAGTTATCACATGTCTCATGGCTGAGAGATGGAAACAGGTGCACGCGATATTTTATGGCAGTGGCGTCGGCGAAGAAGAAAGCTAACGGAATCAAGATGTTAAGGAGGGATGATGGGACGGAAGTGAAGGAAGGAGAAGGGCTTAATAACTATGTGTGCTCTTTTTCTCAGGACCTTTTTACGTCCACTGGTGGTCACCGCATGGATGAACTTCTGTCAAAGGTGCAACCACGCATTACCGCGGCTATGAAAGGCATCCTTGAAGCGGAAGTAACCCGAGAGGAGGTTAAAGCAGCGCTTGATCACATAGGAGATCTCAAGGCACCGGGGCCGGATGGCATGCCCTCAATTGTATACAAGAAACACTGGCATTTCATGGGCGAGAAGGTTGTAGATGAAGTGATCTCGGTCCTCAAGGGGGGCCCGATGCCGGACGGATGGAATGATACTGTCGTGGTACTCATCCCAAAAGTGAAGAATCCGAGTAGAATCAAGGATCTAAGACCCATCAGTCTGTGCAATGTAGTATACAAGTTATGTTCCAAGGTGATCGCGAACAGGTTGAAGCTAGTGCTCCCGGATATTATATCGGACAATCAAAGCGCTTTTGTTCCTGGTCGTCTCACCACCGACAATGTACTCCTTGCTTATGAATTGTCGCATGTTCTACTGAATAAGAGGAGAGGGGGGATGGTATTGCGGCGGTGAAGGCGGACATGAGCAAGGCCTATGAAAGAGTTGAATGGGACTTCCTGCGGGCAATGCTTCTCAAGTTGGGGTTCGGCACTCGATGGGTCGACCTAGTGATGAACTGTGTTACCACTGTGCGTTATCAAATCAAGATCAATGGAGAGTTAACAGAGTAGTTTACTCCCACCCGAGGGTTACGTCAGGGCGACCCATCCTCGCCGTATCTCTTTGTCATATGCACGGAGGGGTTGTCGGCATTGTTACATGATGCGGAAGCAACTGGCCGAATAGGGGGTGTGAAAATCTGCCCGACAGCACCGGTAGTCTCACACCTACTGTTTCCAGATGATTCTGTGTTACTGCTCAAGGCGAAGAGGGAGGAGGCAGAGTCGTTGAGGGAAATTCTGGACCTCTATGAAAGTTGCTCGGGGCAATGCATAAACTTAGAAAAGTCGGCGATCATGTTCAGTCCAAACACCAGCGCGACAGCAAAGAATGAAGTGAAGAACGCCTTGTAGATCCAGAGCGAAACTTGGAACGAAAAATATCTTAGTCTGTCTGTTCACGTTGGTAAATCGAGGAAGAAGGCGTTTGCGTTTGTCAAGAACGCGATCTCGGGGAAGATCTATGGTTGGAAGGAGAGACTGATTGCGAAAACGGGGAAGGAAACACTAGTCACTACGGTGGCCCAGGCTATACCCACGTTCGCTATGTCATGCTTCTACCTGACAAAGACTTTCTGTGAGGAGCTTAGTTCACTGATTGGGAACTATTGGTGGAGTCAGCAAGATAAGGAACACACGACCCACTGGATAGGATGGAATAAACTGACGATGCCAAAGGCACAAGGAGGGTTCAGCTTCAGAGATATGCACGCGTTCAATGTCGCCATGCTGTCCCGTCAGGTTTGGAGGCTAATCCAACACCCGGAATCGTTGTGTGCACAGATCTTGAGAGCTCGGTACTACCCAGATGGATAGCTTCTAGAAGCACAACCAGCTGCGGGCATCTCCTATGCATGGCGTAGCTTGCTCCATGGTGTCCAACTTGTCAGAGAAGGCGTCATTTGGAGAATCGGGGATGGTACAAGTGTTAACATATGGTCCGACCCTTGGATACCTCGGCCCTGGTCGAGAACAGTTATCACGCCACGTGGTCAGTGCCTTCTGCAGCAAGTAAGTGAACTCATTGATCCATATACAGGCTCGTGGGATGAGCAGCTTGTGAGAGACACCTTTTGGCATGATGATGTGGCACATATCCTCCGTATCCCTCTTAGAGATGGAAAGATTTCATGGCATGGCAGTATGACAATAAAGGGGTCCATCAGTTAAGAGCGCCTATAAACTATTTATTCAGTTGGAGAGAAATAGTAGGGATGGAGGAGCGGGGGCGAGCTCTATGGTCCCGGGAAATCTGAACGGTACTCGCGATGACTCCTGGAAACGAATCTGGAGGTTACCTTGTCCCAGAAATATCCAGATGTTCACGTGGAGGATCAAACACGAGTCCCTGGCGCTTTGTACCACGGTCGCTCGGAGAGGCATTCCAATAGAAGATACTAAGTGCATGTTCTGTAGCAGAGGAGAGGAGGATGGGGCGCACCTATTTACCAAGTGCAAGGCTGTGAAGGAGGTGTGGCGAGACTTGGCCATGGAGAAGGAAAGAAATGATCTGGAGAAGATCGAGGGCGTGCATGCAATGCTTGACTATATTTGGGGGCTAGATGAAAAGAAGAGATTGCATATCCTCACCTTTTGGTGACTGTGGTGGGCCAATAGGAACAAGGTGAGAGAAGGGGAGCTGTCGCTCTCACCAGCGGAACTGGCATGACAGACGAGGAGCAGCGTCCTTGAGTTCGGCGAGATCTTCTGTAAAAAAAGCCGACAAGTTGTCCCTAGACAAGTGGTAACCCCCGGCTCCGGACGTTTACAAAATTAACGTGGACGGCTCGTTTGTGCTGGGCCAGGAGCATGCTGGATGGGGGGTCACCGTGAGGCTGGCGGACGGCTCGTTGGTGCATGCACGGGCCGGACGACAGGAGCATACGTCGGATGCGTTCGCTGCTGAAGTGATAGCCATGTCCAAAGCCATCACCACTGCGGCAGATCTTGGCATGCTAAGAATGGAGTTCGAGATGGATTCACAACTCCTGTCGGAAGCCTTGAATTTGCGCAGGGTGGACTCATCAGCGTACGCAGCAGCTATAGAGGACATGAAATACCAACTGAAATTGTGGTTCTCTTTCTTTTCCATTTAAGTTTGTAGACGTAGTGCGAACACGGTGGCCCATGAGCTCGCCAATATTGGCCGCCTGTGTGAACCGAACCACTTTTTACAGTGGGATTCTGATGTACCAGCCCGTGTGGGCGAGTGTGTTGTGGGCGATATGCCTCACCACAGTTAAGTAATGAAAGCTATGCTTTCCTCAAAAAAAAACTTGTCACGCCGTTTCCAGCCGTTGGATTGGATGAGTTTTTTTTTTGGAGTACAAGCTTCTTGTAGCACCCATCCCTCGAAAAAGGAAGCAGCATCACTCTCCGCCGCGCCGCGAGACCTAGCCGAGCCCGTCGTGTATCGTCGTCGCCGCCAGGAGCACGGAGCGACACCGCCGCCGCAGCCAGCGCTTCCTCTCCAAGGTGCGTGCCCACCGAATCCAAAACCTCTCTGGTTGAACCATGGTTCTTTTCCGTCGCCAGAAACATATGCCCTAGAACCTGTGCGGCTCGAGTAGGGGACTAGGGGTCTCTATCCATTGGTCGGGGCTGTGCGGCCGCCGGTAAACGCGCTGGCACCGGCGGTGGCGACCTTCCGCCTGGCTTGAGTCAGATGATTTTGCCTTATGCTGGGCGTTTTGCGCTCCTGCACGTGAAGTGTTTGACGAAATGTTGTGGGTGCTGCTGAATCTTGTGTGGCCACGGGTTGTAGAAGATGGAGCAGACTCCTCTCCTTGAAGTATAAGTGGAATTGGAGGCTAGCAAATTTGTTGACGCATGTTACTTGCAAGATGATTGATGAGCCTAACTCTCAACAAGCTGTTTTTGGCAAAGCATGGCTATTTACTTTGATGTGTCAAAGTGTTTAGTAAATACTTTGGGAAGCTTGTCCAAACCTATCCTGCATTTGGTGATTATAACTTAGAACTTGCGTTTATGGTGTTTTGTCATATACTCCATCCGTTCACAAATTCAACAGGTTTTGGATATTTCATTATGGAGTACATACGGACTGAAATGAGTGAACAAACACACCCAAACGTGTCTATATACATGTGAATCAGAAAAAGCTAGAACATCTTATATTTGTGAACGGAGGGAGTATTTTTAGAGAAAAGACGCAGCCGAGTCCAAGAAGGACTCGCACCTTGCCTACAATTGATGATGTGGGTGGAGCTGCCGCTTGGCCTTCAGCCTAACTAAACTGCTGTGGGCCATGGTATACTGGAGCCGTTGCTTTGCTGTTGCCATAGCGCAGTCATGCTCATCTTGGCTGTTTAGGTATTCAATTTGGCACAAATTGTGAGTTACAATTAGTCGGTTACTCTTTGACACAGATTTGTGGCTCAACCGCTCGAGTAATTTGAATACTTCCTTCTTCTTACTGGAATTAATAACAATAATGAATAGGTTCACTAGATTGCAGTATGCAAATCTGTGTGAACTAGGTGACCATTGATTGGAAATGTTTTAAGCAGCTTCCAACTTGGAAGTCAGTATCACATCACCTAACATACCACATCTTTTTTTTTGCGGGGGAACCTACCATACCTGAAGGATCAAATCATGGGGTAGCATTCAGGGGCTGCAAGTGACCTTGCCATGAGCGCGTTTCTAGCTCAGCCACTAGTCGGTGAGAACATCTGCTCCAGTGATTTGCTGTACCTTGAGTAGAAATATGTGCCTAGATGTCAGTATGTCACAACATGCTCCTATGATGTGTACCCTTGCATGGAACTGCACCTTCTTTATGATGAGATATCTCTGTCAGGAGATATTCGTTGGCTTCCAAGTTGGTTAGCTTGTCGGTAACATTGTTTCTCTTTGTAAGATATCCCATGAAAATATGTTTGAAAACCCCCTGATGTTGCCAAATAAATACTCTGTCACAAAATAATTGTCTCAACTTCAGTACAACTTTTAGTACAAAGTTGTACTAAAATTGAGACGCTTATTTTGGGACGGAGGGAGTATATTGGAATGGTGCTGGTGACATTTTAAGCCATACTCACTGTATTTGTCATTTTTGTATGAGCTGTAGTAGCAGTATAATTTGGCCTTCCATTATTTCTCATAAACCTGACCCAACAATGGCATGTAGCCTGGAGCTGGAGGAATTCGTAGTTCCGAAAGAGCTTGCTTTTTTCCTGTTTTCGGAATAATTAATCGAACGACTATTTGCTTCTCTGTGGTGTTCAATTTGCTAGTAGTTATAATGGTAACCTCATTAACTGTTTGCTCCTCTTACAAGGTGATGCTTGACAAACGGACTGTTCATCTGCTTGTTATCCCTGTTACTTACAGATTAACATTGCTATATTCTAATCTTATATGAATTCGAATATGGTTCTGCAGGTTAGCATCTGACAGCCATGGCGAAGCATCACCCTGATCTCATCATGTGCCGGAAGCAGCCTGGCATTGCTATTGGTCGCTTGTGTGAGAAGTGTGATGGCAAGTGCGTCATCTGTGACTCGTATGTGCGCCCATGTACGCTTGTCCGGGTCTGCGACGAGTGCAACTACGGCTCGTTCCAGGGAAGGTGCGTCATCTGCGGCGGAGTTGGCATCTCAGACGCCTACTACTGTAAAGAGTGCACGCAGCAGGAGAAGGACCGAGATGGGTGCCCCAAGATTGTCAACCTAGGAAGCGCCAAGACCGATCTCTTCTACGAGCGCAAGAAGTATGGTTTTAAGAAGAGATGAATTACATGCATGGATTTGGCGGGTCCTCTAGGCCTCACTCTATGCTGTTACACTAATACCAGAAGCAGGTTGCTGGGGCAACGGCATTGTGTCCGTGTTATCGTTTGATCATAATATACAAGAATGCGTCCCTGATATGCTCTGTAATGAGTAGTTCTGTTGTATGGTTCAAAACTCTAGACTTCCTGTGCAGTATGCACTTGATATCAATGACCATGAATGTTTGACTTGAAATGTGTGCTGGGATGGCCTTTTGTATGTTACTTAATTGCCTCAGCTACTCTGAAGACCTGAGATATGGCTGTAATGTAGAAATGCATGCTGGTAGGTGATCATTCCTGATGTGTTTATGAAGTTGTGATATAGAGTCAGCTGGAAGTAGGGATTCAACTGGTGGGCTGGAGGATAATACTGTGGTGTTAATTTCGCGGGACGAAGCGGGATGCCGCTTGCACCCCAAGCTGAAAGTAATCTTAATCAGTGCCGTTCTTGCTGGGCGTATGGACGTACCATGTATGCACTTTCAGGATTGTGTACTTGTATAGGGGATAACCTAAGCGACTATGTAGCTTCAGTATTTTGTTCTTGTATACAAATTCTATATATAGATTAATAAACGTATGATCCAACCTCAAATATACCTGCAAGGTTGTAGTAAGTCGTATCTGCGTGATAAATGCAGGGCATAACAAATTGAGAATTCTGTGGTTTGATCACCTGTGTAAAAGAAGGCTCAGCCAAATAGATAAGAGTCTTATTTTGACTTTGAAAACAAAAGGCCCCTGCAATGACAGAATACTATTTATTCGTCAGTTCTCAAGATTACGTGATTGGGTGGTTTTGGTGCTGAAGGCACACGATAACATACCTGTCGCATTGTTGGCGCTGGCCGATGTGTAATCATAGTATATTGGTTTCGTGCAGTAACCGTGCTTGCCGTACGGTGTATGCCAGCACCCGGGCGTCACCTTTTATTCCACGGTGTATGGACCTGGAATAGCGATGTGGTACTAAACATCAGCGCAGCAACACGTAAATAAACAAGGAACCACCGACCGCACGGGCTTGTTTTCCTTGGCGCTTGCTTAGCTCGTCAGCCAATCCGATCGTCCTTGATGTTAGAATAAAATCTGAGGCATACCGTGGATCATCCGAGGACCAAGCAATACATGAGCACGACACCGAGATTTGTTAACGAGGTTCATCGATATGGCTACATCCCCGGGGCCTGACTATGGGTACTCCTCCCATGACACCGCTACAATACCGCACCCTGGCCGCCCGGGCGCCGGCACACGTCGCCGGTTCCCCCGCGTGCCTGTGCTATTATGTTAGTATAGGTTACATCGTGTGTCTACCCCGCTATATATGAGAGGCCTAGGATACAAGTGTCCTACTAGAGTACGACTCCATATCCTATCTACACATAGTCCAAAACCAAGTCCAACTGTAACCTACCTTATACAATAATATTCGACACAACTCTAACAAACTCCACCTTGGCGAATATTCTTCACCACCTTGAATTCATCCATGCGTCGAACCTCCATGTACATTGAACTTGAGATACGGCATGAGCACCGCTGCTACTCTCAGACTCCACGTGACTCCACCTGCAACTGTAGTCCCTTCTCGTCTTCTTCACTATCAACACTCGAGCAAATTAAGTTCCTCTTTACTCTACTTTGTGCTCCCAACTTCCGGAGTATCCGCTCAACACCATCACACACCAATCATTGACCTGCGTGGAAGTGAACAACTCACATATTGGACGCCACATATAAGAGTTACCTGAACTCAACAACACCGCTCTTTCTTGACCGTCTGTCTGAAACTTGAAGGAATTTCACCGTCACCCTGTGTCACCCTGAGTCAAATTCGCAGTTGTCTCACCCTTCTTCCGGATAGTCTCTGGCATGTCCCACGGCTATAGCACTCCGCCTCCTTCTGTATTTGTCATCCGCACTTTGCCATGTGCACTGAACACCACAGAATATACGGCCATGTACTCTCTCAGTTTTTGACAGTTTCAGACTTTCCGCCACTTTCTCAGATTCTCCATGGCCAACTCCTGTCCATCAACCGGCACCGATAGACCCAGTCACCAACTTGAATCTGGTACTCACCAACACTGCTTCAGCACCCCCAGCACAATTTGTCTGACCAAGTGTCTGACCACCGGTGCCTTGGCATGTCGATGTGTCCCGTGCTTACCGCACGCCTTGCCGCTATCACCGTGTCGAGCCTCTGTTGTCCTGGTCGAGTCTCCCGGGTCACGTACCCACACCATTCAACCCCTACTGTAGAGAACCATCGATCATCACCGACCGATGCCGAGTATCATGTCTCCATCAGACCACTGGGCCCCAGTCCGATCCACGTGTCTCTTGCTATCCCGCTAAAATAGGCTTTCGACTCTCCATGCATTTACGCCGTAGCCCCTCCATCAGCTCAGAGTGAAGTTGTCCATCAGACTCCAGCTCCACCTTCAACATGACTCCATGGTGGTTGTACGTGCCACCCTCGCGCCCCGTCGAATCCAAGCTCTCATGTGCACCGTCTTGAATCAACCCCGCGGCATAGTCTGTCGAAGCCACACAAGCCCTCAGGCCTGCACCACGTGTTTCCACGCCCCAGAAGTTGGCCTCCATTAGCATCACGCTCCTATGTCGTCGTCGCTGAAATCACCACCGTCTTCTGCTTTGACCAACATCCCTGTCAGTCCATCAGACTGTCCAGTCCGACCCAGCCGAATTATCCGACTGCAACCATGCTCCACCTTGTGTCGTGTCCGCCCCGCACATCTCCGTGCATTGCTTGACGCCCTGTGTATGCATGATCCTGCCACGACGCACTCCAGACTCCTCCGAGCCTTATACGCACGTCGCCAACCTCGCCACCTATCTGCTTCTCGATCCGATTACTGCTCAAAGATGACAACACGACCAGCCCTGCCTGGATCGTAACTCGCCGATGATATTCATCCCGTATTACAATCGCTTCCAGCAGACTTATGTCGACGCATCTTTGTAGGATCGAAAGTATGTCTAGAGGGGGGGTGATTAGACTACTTGACCAAATAAAAATCTAGCCTTTTCCCAATTTTAGTTCTTGGCAGATTTTAGCAATGTAGCACAAGTCAAGCAATCAACCTACTCATGCAATTCTAAGAGTATAGCAGCGGAATGTAAAACAATTGCATATGAAGGTAAAGGGAGGAGTTTGAGGGAGCAAACGCAATGTTGACACGGAGATTTTTTATCCGTGGTTCCGATAGGTGGTGCTATCGTACATCCACGTTGATGGAGACTTCAACCCACAAAGGGTAACGGTTGCGCGAGTCCACGGAGGGCTCCACCCATGAAGGGTCCACGAAGAAGCAACCTTGTCTATCCCACCATGGCCGTCGCCCACGAAGGACTTGCCTCACTAGGGTATATCTTCACGAAGTAGGCGATCTCCTTGCCCTTACAAACTCCTTGGTTCAACTCCACAATCTTGACGGAGGCTCCCAAGTGACACCTAGCCAATCTAGGAGACACCACTCTCCAAGAAGTAACAAATGGTGTGTTGATGATGAACTCCTTGTCTTGTGCTTCAAATGATAGTCTCCCCAACACTTAACTCTCTCTCACAGGATTTGGATTTGGTGGAAAGAAGGTTTGAGTGGAAAGCAACTTGGGGAAGGCTAGAGATCAAGATTTATGTGGTTGGAATGGAATATCTTGACCTCAACACAAGTGTAGGTGGTTCTCTCTCAGAAAATATGTGTTGGAAGTGTAGGCATATTCTGATGGCTCTCTTCACGAGTGAAGAATGGGTGGAGGGGTATTTATAGCCTCCACACAAAATCTAACCATTACACACAAATCACCAAACTCGGTGGGACCAATTCAAAGAACTCGGTCAGACCGATTTGGTTCATAATGTGCCCGTTAGGCATTTCGGTGGGACTGACACGTCAACTCGGTGGGACCGATTTATTTAGGGTTAGGGCATAACGTAATCTCGATGAGACCGATTACACAAACTTGGTGAGACCGATTTTGGTAATAGACTAACAGAGAGTTGGTCAGGCAAACTCGGTGGGACCGATTCGCTCATCTCGGTTTGACCGAAACGTTATGAAAAGGAAACAGAGTGTTTGCATTGCAATCTCGGTGGGACCGATCGCCCATCTCGGTTTGACCGAAACGTTACGAAGGGAAACAGAGAGATTACAATCCCATCTCGGTGAGACCGAAAAGATTCTGGCAGTGGCTATGTCAACTGAACTCGGTGGCTCCGGATATGAAATTTCGGTGGGGCCGAGTTGGACTTTTTGGTTTGGGACATATGTGGATGTGAGAAAGTAGTGGAGGGTTTTGGAGCATATCACTAAGCATTTTGAGCAAGGACCTCATTAAGCAACACCTCATCCCTTCTTAATAGTATTGGCTTTTCCTATAGACTCAATGTGATCTTGGATCACTAGAATAGAAAATGTAGAGTCTTGTGCTTTGAGCTTGAGCCAATCTTCTGTTCTTAGCATTTTGAAGGGTCCACTTTCTAATCCATGCCATGCCAATCATTGAGCTTTCCTGAAATATTTATCTTGGAATAGCATTAGCTCAATGAGCTATATGTTGTTAGGAATTAACAAAACTACCCAGGGATAGTTGCACTTTCAATCTCTCCCTTTTTGGTAATTGATGACAACATATAGATCGAAGCTTCGACAAATGATAAATAAGATTGAAAAACATCGTCGCTTTGAGAAGTATGTGATAAGCAAGAGCTCCCCCTAAATTTGTGCATTATTTAAAATTTGCTTTTGAATGCAAATGCACAATCGATTAGGATCATGGGTTACTCTTCCATGTCACATACATCTTGGTGGAGCGCTCAAAATGATAGAGATTAAAACACATGCACTCATCACCAAGCAAAGTGAATGATCATAAGAGGATATGAAAGATAATATCATCCAACAAGCATTAAGGGTAGCATATGATCAAACACATGATCAAGCAAGTATCTCACAAGGACATAAAGTAGTATCTCACACAAGCACATAATGAAATGTTTCAACCAAAATAGCAAGAGAGATAAAAAAGCAAACACTCTCTCTCGAAGCCTATGATCTATACATTTTTCTCCCCCTTTGGCAACAAGTTACCAAAAAGTTCAAAAATGCATAGTGCTAAATGACTCTCAGGCTTGATCTTCGGTAGGAGGTGTTGAGAGAACTCCAAGGACGAAGGCTTCAGATGAAGTAGCTGGAGCTGGTGGAGTAGCTGCTGGAGGTGGAACTGGAGCTGTTGCTGCTGCTGCTGGTGCTGATGCTGTAGCTCTAGTGTCTGTCACGGGCACTGCAGCAGATCTCTGTCCTCTGGGCACTCTAGCAAAAGCATCTGTGGTAGACTTGCCCTTTTTCTCCTCTGCTTCCTCCTGGAGTTGCTCAACTGCAGTTTGGATCTCTGTACCTTGACATCAAGGTCATAGAATTTCTGCTCAATGATCCTCTCCAAACTCTCCTGGTTCTTGGTCAGGGTGGCCAAGCCCTTCTCAATCCTCAGGGTGGATTGGATCAGATATCCAAGCTGGTCTTGCTTGCTCTTCAAGAATACCTGAGATGCCTCCTCTACTGTTGGCATCTTTGCAGCCTTCTCTGCCTTAGCCTTCTCTCTCTTCTCATGTGCTTGAGCTGAAGATGGTTCATTCTCATTCATCACCACTGTGTTGTCTTCAAATTCAGGGTAGATGGCAGGTGCTCCTTATCCAAAATGTATTTGCCTTTGCCCATCTTTGAGTTGATGAGCTCCTGAATTGTGGGGCATACCCACAGCTTCTCTTCTGGTCAGCAGCAGTCCTCTTGATTGTCTCAACAATCAAACTCATGACCTTGAACTTCTGTGGGACATCAAATATATGCAGCAAGTTTATTGCATGTCCTCTGATCATCTTGTGATCACCTGACTTGGGTAGCAGTGTGTGCCTTAGAATCCAGTTGATAGTTGGCAGACCAGACAACAAGTAGTGAACGGATCCAAACTTATGTGTATCCAAAGCAGCATCTGGGATCTCTTTGTACATGTTGGCCATAGTGCTGTGGTCTTTCTTCTTCTCTGCATAAATATCCAAGTCATCCTCATGTTCCTCAGGAGCATTAATAAGCTTGGCCCATTCTCAACTGTAGACTGGCATCTAGTACCTTCAGACATCCATACTATCCTTCCACCTGGATAGAAGTGGGCAGTGGAGTAAAATTGCATGATGAGCTCATCATTCCACTTGGTGAGCTTCTGAGCAACAAAAGTGTCCACTCCACATGCCTTGAAGCTATCAAGCACACCAGGGAAGTGATCCTCATTCTCCTTGATGAACTCCCAGTCAACCCATCTCATGTCACACACAATGGGCTTCTTATCAAGCAGAACTGTCTCATAGAAGTCCTGCTGTTCCTTATTGTGAAACCTATAGTCCACAACAGTTCTTCTCCTGATAGCATATGGACCAGACTGTCTCCATAGTCTCAATCCTGCATCCTTCCTGATTTTCATAGTCTCTGCAACTGGGTGTGCATCATTGTGGTCTGGGATCTTGGGTTTCAGCTTCCTCAATACAACAGTGTCATCTTCTTCTTCTTCAGCAGCTTCAGGCACTGGGGCCTTGTTCTTTTCTTCAGCAGGGATATTCCTAGTGCTTCTCTTGGGTTTAGGCTTTGGAGCTGGAGCAGCAGCCTTGGGAGCAGATTTGGGCTTAGATGGAGCAGCCCCTGATCTGATTGCATCCCCCATAAGCTTTTGAGCTTTGGGTGCTGGTGCAGCATCCTCTTCCTCTTCAGAATATTTCCTCATTGAGGGCTTGCCAAGAACTCTGGCTGTAGTAGTTCTGGCCCTCTTCTTCTTCTTATCCTCACCAGTTGCTTCTTCTTCAGATTCAATGGTGAACTTCATAGTTTCACCTGTGGCAACTTTTCTTGGCTTAGACATGGGCTGTCTTCTTGCTGGCATCTTTGTCTTCAGTCCAGGCTTTGTTGCAGCAGCTGTGCCATACTCTTTCTTCAGCACCTTTTCTTTGAAGTGGCTTCATCTTCAACAGCCACATAGTCCTCATCTTCTGAATCAGAAGTCCTCTTCTTCCTTGTCCTGGTGGCAGCCTTTGGCAAGTTGCTGGGAGTGCTCCTGCTGCCTTCATCATAACTGCTAGAGGGATCTGAACCCTCACTCATCTGCACCTGTTGCTCAGACCTGTTCTGACTGTCACTTTGATCAGACATCTCTGCAAACACTCTGACAGCAGACCCTGTGAATAGGTTATAGATGAGGTAGAGTAGATGAGCATCACAAAGTACAGGAGTTTTGCAAAACAGATGACTTAAAAACTTAGTTTTAGTTCTTCACAGAAAGCATTTCGGATCTACCGATTTGTAAACTCGGTGATACCGAAGCAGCTTTTGGAACCTAAACTAGTGAACTCGGTCAGACCGAGTCACAGTTCGGTGGTACCGAGACTGCTAGGGTTTCACAGAGAATCGAACTCGGTCACACCGATTTGCAATTTTCGGTCAGACCGAAAAACGCATGTGCTCTGGCCTAAGCCAAATCGGTGAGACCGATTTCTACAACTCGGTCGGTCCGAGATGAATTCGGCGGAGACCTAACCCTAAATTTTCAAATCAAAACTAATCTACGGGACGTTTTCGCTGGACAGGATGATTTCAATCGTGGCAAGAATCATGGCAAAGCAATGTGCTAAGAATCAGAGTTATGGATTAGCACAAAGATCAAGTTCGTACCCTAGTTCGGCGGCGAACTTGCTACGGCGGCAACGGCGGGGCAGATTGCCGTTGACGGCGGCGGAGACCAGCGGCGGGAGGTCGCTGGCGACGAGAGGACGATCCGGAGACCCGAGGAGGCAGAGCAGGTTACGCGCGGGCGAGGAGGTTCGGAAAAATTTCCAAAATTTGGCCCGTCGGTATATATAACCTGACCCTGTCGGTGTGACCGAGTGGAACGACTCGGTGGCACCGAGATGCAAAACTGCAAGCAGTTACTGCAACTCGGTGTGACCGAAAGGTTCTAATCGGTTGCACCGAGATTGAAAACCCTAGATCAACTTAGTGATCTCGGTAGGACCGAAAAGGATGAATCGGTCAGACCGAGATGCACAAAGAGGTTTTGGAGGTTTAAGTCTATGACGAATCGGGAACTCCGAGTGCTCCTCACACAGAGTGGTTCGAATCTGACTTGATCAAACTTTGTGATGTAGCATGAATAGAGTTTGAGACGAGAAAAGCATAGATAGCTAGAGGGAGTTCTTAGGCATTCTTGTCCATCCATTTGGCAAAAGAGAAAGAGCCAAACAATCAAAGCAACATATGGATGTCCTCGAATGAGTAAAATATGCAACCAACATGCTCACACAATAAAATGACAAATGAAATATGTGACAAAGCATGCACAATCACTCTAGCATCTATCAAGCAATTTGGCGATGACTAGGTCATCTATATATGAGTATATTGATTAGGAGTCAAATGAGAACATTTGATCATAGGTCATACTCATCGTTTAAGCACAAGTGGGGTTACCACTTTTACATAAAGCATTGTTGTGTTCACACCATTAGAGTTGCTTTAGCTCAATTGATTAGAGTAAAGCTCCCCCTAGATGTGATATCCCCCTAAGAGGGATGAACTAACCTTGGGTTTTGTCGATGATGACTTCATGTAGGTGTTGAAGATGTAGATGCTCAATGTTGATGTAGATCATTCGGAGCAATCCTTTGGAGTGAGTTGCACTTTCAATACCTACACGGGTTAGTCCCACAAGGAACAAGCAAGGATATCCATAGACATAGAGTGATGCATACACAAGATGATGTCCATGAAAGCATTAGGTTACTTTGTCCCTTGTCTTACCAATAAGAGGGTTTGTGACTCCTTGAACTAGTGCAAGATATGGAAGTTGTTTGCACTTGTCCTTGCCAAAATGATAAGAGTGAAGTATGTTGGCGGAGTCACCCTCAAGAACTCTCTAGTTCTTCTTCTTCGGGATCCACACCATCTTGATGGGAATCCTTGGAGTCGTAGTCGTACTTGATGAGGTAGAACTTGATGTAGTCTTGGGAACCCACTTGACCAAGGCCTTAGGTGCTTCTTCAAATGCATCAATTTCCTCTTGAAGCTTGTCCTTGCCTTTTGCTTGTGGTCTTGTGGTGGAAGATCATCTTGAGCTTGTGTCCCTTTGAAAGAAGTAGGATCATACTTCTCTTGTTGAGGAACAAACTTCGTCTTGGGGTATTGATCTTCTTCCCACTCAACTCCATTGGCATTGAACTTTCGTTCAAAACCAACACCTTGATTCTTCCGGTGTCTTCCTTGCTTGCGTACAATTTCCTCAAATTGCTTACTTCCGGCAAGGCTCTTGTAAACACCTTTCTCTATAATTCCCTTCAATAAGCTATTTTCTTGCTCAAGTGTAACTTGGCTAAGAGAATCATTAGTGGAATCAAGAGAACTACTAGATGCAACAACATTGGATTTAGCATGATTGTTGTTACTACTAGATGAAGAATCTTTCTTGCTCTTGTTGCTAGATTTAACTTGTGGCATGTAAGTAGACAAGAGTAAACGCTTGGCAATGTAAGAAGAACTTTTCTTGCGAAGATCATCATTGATTGCCTTTAAAAACTCATGTTCTTGCTCAAGGTTGAGCTTTTCAAAGCGTAGCTTATCATGAGTCTTTAAAAGTTCTCGATGATCTTCCAAGGTAGTTTCATGAGCTAACTTAAGAGTGTTTAGTTCTTTAGTTAGACGCTCAATCTCCTTCTTATCATCGTCATTCGTTTTATCTTGATTAGCATGATTAATTGACGTTTCATCATAGTTTTCATCACTAGAGTTGTCAACAAGTAAATCATCATCACCTAGCAAATCATCTTCATCACTATTGAAATCAACATACTCGGGATGTGTTACCTTTGGACCCTTGGCCATGAAGCATCTTCCAATTCCTTCATTTGGTGAGTCAAATATGTCGTAGGAGTTGGTTGACACAAGTGCTAGATCGGCAACACCTTCATCTTGAGTATATTCGGAGTCGGAGTGATAACTTCTTTCGGAGTGATGGTCGGAGTCGGAGCCGGATACCCATTCACCAACATGAGCTTGATGTCTTCTTTTTGTGTAGCTCCTTGATGACTTATCCTTCCTTTCCGAATCCTTGCTTCTCTGAGAGGATCTTCGTTCATAACGATCATCTCTACTCCTTCTTTCTCTTGATGGTGACTCTTCTCTTCTACTTCTTCTTTTGGGAGAATCTTCTCTTCTTATGTAGGGGGCCGTACACTCATTGGAGTAGTGTCCGGGTCTTCCACAATTGTAGCAATTATGCTCACGACTAGAAGATCTTTTGTCATTGTAGGACCTTGACTTGGAACTTCTTTCTTTGCTTCTACTCTTGTAGAACTTGTTGAAGTTGTTTACCATTAGGCTCAATTCTTCATTGAAGGTTTGTTTCTCACTTGATGATGTGGGAGCATCACACGCGGCTTTGTAGGCACCACTTGACTTGTTGTGAAGCTCTTCCTTATCCTTGAGTGACATCTCATGAGCAACAATTCTTCCAATGACTTCCGTTGGCTTGAGATCTTTGTAATTGGGTATCATTTGGACCAATGTGCACACAGTATCATATTTTCCATCCAAGGCTCTTAGGATATTCTTGATGATGAATTTATAGGTCATCTCTTCACTTCCTAAGCCGGCAATCTCATTTGTGATGAGAGCAAGCCTAGAGTACATTTCAGCGACACCTTCACCATCCTTCATTTTGAACTTGTCAAGTTGACTTTGAAGCACATCCAATTTGGATTCCTTGACGGAGTCGGTACCTTCGTGCATATATCAATCAAAGTATCCCAAATTTCCTTTGCATTCTCAAGACGGCTGATTTTGTTGAATTCTTCGGGGCACAATCCATTGAAGAGAATATCACAAGCTTGAGCATTGTATTGTAGGATCTTCAACTCTTCCGCGGTAGCTTCACGGTTTGGTTCTCTCCCATCAAAGAATTCACCTTGCAAGCCAATACACACAATAGCCCAAACGGCGGGGTTATGTCCAAAAATATGCATTTTCATCTTATGCTTCCAACTAGCAAAATTTGTACCATCAAAGTAAGGACCTCTATGGTGGTAATTTCCCTTGCTAGACGCCATACTCTCCTAGGTTGTGAAACCAAGGCTATGACCACCAAAAGCTATGGAAATCAAAGCAAATGGAGACCAAAGCTCTGATACCACTTGTAGGATCGAAAGTATGTCTAGAGGGGGGTGATTAGACTACTTGATCAATAAAAATCTAACCTTTTCCCAATTTTAGTTCTTGGCAGATTTTAGCAACTTAGGACAAGTCAAGCAATCAACCTACACATGCAATTATAAGAGTATAGCAGCGGAATGTAAAACAACTGCATATGTGATACGTCTCCAACATATCTATAATTTTTGATCGTTCCATGCTATTATATATTCTGTTTTGGATGTTTATGGGCTTTATTAAACACTTCTATATTATTTTGGGACTAACCTATTAACCCAGAGCCTAGTGCCAGTTTTTGTTTTTCCCCTTGTTTCAGTGTTTCGTAGAAAAAGAATATCAAACGGAGTCCAAACGGAATGAAACCTTCGGGAGATTTATTTTTGGAACGGAAGGAATCCAGAAGACTTGGAGTGTACGTAAGGGAAGCAACGAGGAAGGCACGAGGCAGGGGCGGGCCCACCCCCCCAGGCGCGCCCTCCACCCTCGTGGGCCCCTCGTGGCTCCCCTGACCGACTTCTTTCGCCTATATATGTCCATATACCCTAAAACCATCAGGGAAGAGAATAGATCGGGAGTTCCGCCGCCGCAAGCCTCTGTAGCCACCAAAACCCAATCGGGACCCTGTTCCGGCACCCTGCCGGAGGGGGGAACCCTCACCGGTGGCCATCTTCATCATCCCGGCGCTCTCCATGACGAGGAGGGAGTAGTTCACCCTCGGGGCTGAGGGTATGTACCAGTAGCTATGTGTTTGATCTCTCTCTCTCTCTCGTGTTCTTGATTTGGCACGATCTTGATGTATCGCGAGCTTTGCTATTATAGTTGGATCTTATGTTTCTTCTCCCCCTCTACTCTCTTGTAATGGATTGACTTTTCCCTTTGAAGTAATCTTATCGGATTGAGTCTTTAATGATTTGAGAACACTTGATGTATGTCTTGCCGTGCGTATCTGTGGTGACAATGGGATATCACGTGATTCACTTGATGTATGTTTTGGTGATCAACTTGCGGGTTCCGCCCATGAACTTATGCATAGGGGTTGGCACATGTTTTCGTCTTGATTCTCCGGTAGAAACTTTGAGGCACTCTTTGAGGTTCTATGTGTTGGTTCAATAGATGAATCTGAGATTGTAATGCATATCGTATAATCATACCCACGGATACTTGAGGTGACATTGGAGTATCTAGGTGACATTAGGGTTTTGGTTGATGTGTGTCTTAAGGTGTTATTTTACTACGAACTCTAGGATAGATTGATGTCTAGTACACAACCTTCTTCTTGTAGACGTTGTTGGGCCTCCAAGTGCAGAGGTTTGTAGGACAGTAGCAAATTTCCCTCAAGTGGATGACCTAAGGTTTATCAATCCGTTGAAGGCGTAGGATGAAGATGGTCTCTCTCAAGCAACCCTGCAACCAAATAAAAAAGAGTCTCTTGTGTCCCCAACACACCCAATACAATGGTAAATTGTATAGGTGCACTAGTTCGGCGAAGAGATGGTGATACAAGTGCAATATGGATGGTAGATATAGGTTTTTGTAATCTGAAAATATAAAAACAACAAGGTAACTAATGATAAAAGTGAGCGTAAACGGTATTGCAATGCGTTGAAACAAGGCCTAGGGTTCATACTTTCACTAGTGCATGTTCTCTCAACAATAATAACATAATTGGATCATATAACTATCCCTCAACATGCAACAAAGAGTCACTCCAAAGTCACTAATAGCGGAGAACAAACGAAGAGATTATGGTAGGGTACGAAACCACCTCAAAGTTATTCTTTCCGATCAATCCATTGGGCTATTCCTATAAGTGTCACAAACAGCCCTAGAGTTCGTAGTAAAATAACACCTTAAGACACACATCAACCAAAACCCTAATGTCACCTAGATACTCCAATGTCACCTCAAGTATCCGTGGGTATGATTATACGATATGCATTACACAATCTCAGATTCATCTATTGAACCAACACATAGAACCTCAAAGAGTGCCCCAAAGTTTCTACCGGAGAATCTAGACGAAAACGTGTGCCAACCCCTATGCATAAGTTCATGGGCGGAACCCGCAAGTTGATCACCAAAACATACATCAAGTGAATCACGTGATATCCCATTGTCACCACAGATACGCACGGCAAGACATACATCAAGTGTTCTCAAATCATTAAAGACTCAATCCGATAAGATTACTTCAAAGGGAAAAGTCAATCCATTACAAGAGAGTAGAGGGGGAGAAGAAACATAAGATCCAACTATAATAGCAAAGCTCGCGATACATCAAGATCGTGCCAAATCAAGAACACGAGAGGGAGAGAGAGATCAAACACATAGCTACTGGTACATACCCTCAGCCCTGAGGGTGAACTACTCCCTCCTCGTCATGGAGAGCGCCGGGATGATGAAGATGGCCACCGGTGAGGGTTCCCCCCTCCGGCAGGGTGCCGGAACAGGGTCCCGATTGGGATTTGGTGGCTACAGAGCCTTGCGGCGGCGGAACTCCCGATCTATTCTGTTCCCCGGTGGTTTTAGGGTATATTGGTATATATAGGCGGAAGAAATACGTCAGGGGAGCCACGAGGGGCCCACAAGGGTGGAGGGCGCGCCCCCCTACCTCGTGGCTCCCTCGTTTCTTTCCTGACGTGCACTCCAAGTCTATCGGGTTGCTTTCCTTCCAAAAATAACTTCTCCAGAAGGTTTCATTCCGTTTCGACTACGTTTGATATTCCTTTTCTTCGAAACACTGAAACAAGGGAAAAAATAGGAACTGGCACTGGGCTCTGGGTCAATAGGTTAGTCCCAAAAATAATATAAAAGTGTTTAATAAAGCCCATAAACATCCAAAATAGATAATATAATAGCATGGAACAATCAAAAATTACAGATACGTTGGAGACGTATCAGCATCCCCAAGCTTAATTCCTGCTCGTCCTCGAGTAGGTAAATGATAAAAACAGAATTTTTGATGTGGAATGCTACCTAACATATTTATCAATATAATCTTCTTTAATGTGGCAAGAATATTCAGATCCATAAGATTCGAGACAAAAGTTTAATGTTGACATGAAAACAATAATACTTCAAGCATACTAACAAAGCAATCATGTCTTCTCAAAATAATCATGGCCAAAGAAAGCTATCCCTACAAAATCATATAGTCTGGCTATGCTCTATCTTCATCACACAAAATATTTAAATCATGCACAACCCCGATGACAAGCCAAGCAATTGTTTCGTACTTTTGATGTTCTCAAACTTTTTCAATCTTCACGCAATACATGAGCGTGAGCCATGGATATAGCACTATAGGTGGAATAGAATGGTGGTTGTGGAGAAGACAAAAAGAGAAGATAGTCTCACATCAACTAGGCGTATCAACGGGCTATGGAGATGCCCATTAATAGATATCAATGTGAGTGAGTAGGGATTGCCATGCAACGGATGCACTAGAGCTATAAGTGTATGAAAGCTCAACAAAAGAAACTAAGTGGGTGTGCATCCAACTCGCTTGCTCACGAAGACCTAGGGCATTTTGAGGAAGCCCACCATTGGAATATACAAGCCAAGTTCTATAATGTAAAATTCCCACTAGTATATGAAAGTGACAACATAGGAGACTCTCTATCATGAAGATCATGGTACTACTTTGAAGCACAAGTGTGGTACAAGGATAGTAACATTGTCCCTTCTCTCTTTTTCTCTCATTTTTTATTTTTTATTTGGGTCTTTCCCTTTTTTTATGGCCTCTTTTTTTTTCTTTTTTTCGTCCGGAGTCTCATCCCGACTTGTGGGGGAATCATAGTCTCCATCATCCTTTCCTCACTGGGACAATGCTCTAATAATGATGATCATCACACTTTTATTTACTTACAACTCAAGAATTACAACTCGATACTTAGAACAAAATATGACTCTATATGAATGCCTCCGGTGGTGTACCGGGATGTGCAATGACTCATGAGTGACATGTATGAAAGAATTATGAACGGTGCCTTTGCCACAAATGCAATGTCAACTACATGATCATGCAAAGCAATATGACAATCATGGAGCGTGTCATAATAAACGGAACGGTGGAAAGTTGCATGGAAATATATCTCGGAATGGCTATGGAAATGCCATAATAGGTAGGTATGGTGGCTGTTTTGAGGAAGGTATATGGTGGGTGTATGATACCGGCGAAAGGTGCGCGGTATTAGAGAGGCTAGCAATGGTGGAAGGGTGAGAGTGCGTAAAATCCATGGACTCAACATTAGTCATAAAGAACTCACATACTTATTGCAAAAATCTATCAGTTATCGAAAAAAAGTACTACGCGCATGCTCCTAGGGGGATAGATTGGTAGGAAAAGACCATCGCTCGTCCCCGACCGCCACTGATAAGGAAGACAATCAATAAATAAATTATGCTCCGACTTCATCACATAACGGTTCACCATATGTGCATGCTACGGGAATCACAAACTTTGACACAAGTATTTCTCAAATTCATAACCACTCAACTAGCATGACTCTAATATCACCATCTTCATATCTCAAAACAATTATCAAGTATCAAACTTCTCATAGTATTCAATGCACTTTATATGAAAGTTTTTATCATACCCATCTTGGATGCCCATCATATTAGGACTAGTTTCATAACCAAAGCAAACTACCATGCTGTTCTAAAGACTCTCAAAATAATATAAGTGAAGCATGAGAGTTTATCTATTTCTTCAAAATAAAACCACCGCCGTGCTCTAAAAGGATATAAGTGAAGCACTAGAGCAAACAACAAACTACTCCGAAAGATATAAGTGAAGATCAATGAGTAGTCAAATAATTATGCAACTATGTGAAGACTCTCCCATTTTCAGAATTTCAGATCTTGATACTTTATTCAAACAGCAAGAAAAACAAAAGAAAATAAAATGACGCTCCAAGCAAAACACATATCATGTGGTGAATAAAAATATAGCTCCAAGTAAAGTTACCGATGAACGAAGACGAAAGAGGGGATGCCATCCGGGGCATCCCCAAGCTTAGGCTCTTGGTCATCCTTGAATATTAACTTGGGGAGCCTTGGGAATCCCCAATCTTAGGCTCTTGCCACTCCTTATTCCATAGTCCATCGAATCTTTACCCAAAACTTGAAAACTTCACAACACAAAACTTAACAGAAAATCTCGTGAGCTCCGTTAGCGAAAGAAAACAAAACACCGCTTCAAGGTACTGTAATGAACTCATTCTTTATTTATATTGGTGTTAAACCTACTGTATTCCAACTTCTCTATGGTTTATGAACTATTTTACTAGCCATAGATTCATCAAAATAAGCAAACAACACACGAAAAACAGAATCTGTCAAAAACAGAACAGTCTGTACTAATCTGTAACTAACGCAAACTTATGGAACTCCAAAAATTCTAAAATAAATTGGTGGACCTGAGGAATTTTTCTAGTAATCATCTGCAAAAATAATCAAATAAATAGCACTCTCCAGTAAAAAGTTGAAGCTAATCTCGTGAGCGCTAAAGTTTCTGTTTTTTACAGCATGATCATAAAGACTTCACCCAAGTCTTCCCAAAGGTTCTACTTGGCACAAACACTAATTAAAACAAAAAACCACATCTAAACAGAAGCTAGATGGATTATTTATTACTAAACAGAACTAAAAAGGAATAAACTAAAATAAAATTGGGTTGCCTCCCGACAAGCGCTATCGTTTAACGCCCCTAGCTAGGCATGATGATTTCAATGATGCTCACATAAAAGATAAGAATTGAAACATAAAGAGAGCATCATGAAGAATATGACTAGAACATTTAAGTCTAACCCACTTCCTATGCATAGGGATTTTGTGAGAAAACAACTTATGGGAACAATAATCAACTAGCATAGGAAGGCAAAACAAGCATAACTTCAAAACTTTAAGCACATAGAGAGGAAACTTGATATTATTGCAACTCCTACAAGCATATGTTCCTCCCTCATAATAATTTTCAGTAGTATCATGAATAAATTCAACAATATAACCAGCACCTAAAGCATTCTTTTCATGATCTACTAGCATAGAAAATTTACTACTCTCCACATAAACAAATTTATTCTCATCAATAGTAGTGGGAGCAAACTCAACAAAATAACTATCATGTGAAGCATAATCCAACTGAAAATTAAAATCATGATGACAAGTTTCATGGTTATCTTTATTCTTTATAGCATACGTGTCATCACAATAATCATCATAAATAGGAGGCATGCTTTCATCATAATAAATTTGCTCATCAAAACTTGGGGGACTAAACATATCATCTTCATTAAACGTAGCATCCCCAAGCTTGGGACAAACATTAATTGCAGCAAATATATTCTCAAAAACATCATCTTCATTAAACATAGCATCCCCAGCTTGGGCCTTTTCATATCATAGGCATAATCACTCTCATCATTAATAGTATGGATAACACCAATAGTATAGCAATTATCATATTCTTCCAAGCAAGTACCAAAAAGATTTTCAAGATCATAAGAAGTATAATTATCTTCCCAATCATAATCATCACAACAAATAATAGGCATAACGAGATCATCATCAAGTGCATCATCTTCCACAATTATTTTTGATTCATTTTCATGAGGCACAACAATGATAGGAGCAACATTATTTGGGAGAGATATCTTTTTACCTCTCTTCCTTTTCCCTTTCTTCTTCTTCACCACATCATGTGTGGGTTCAATCCTCTTTTTGGAGCTCCTTGTTAATGAGATTGGTTGAATAGAAGGCTCCTCCTCGTTACCTGATTCATCATAAGAAATAATAGGAGGATATTGGGAAGTCTCTTCCCTTTCGTTAGTATTCTCTTCATCCTCTATTTGCTTTCTTTTCTTTATGTAATTGGCAATATAAGGATTTTCAATGCAATTCACCGCACAATACATATAAATTTCTTCTAGATCAAAATGAAGAAGTCTATCAAGGGCAAATTCTGGAATAACCTTAGTTATACGTTTCATTTCTTCATAACCCAAGAGCAAACTAAGTTCATTATGATGTGCAAGGGAAATCAAGTCATCACAATTTTTGGACACGATACGATCATGAAACAATTTGCATTGAGTACTGAAATGATCACGTTCATTGCAAAGTTCATAAGTATGGCTAAGAAAGTTTAAATTTTCAGCACATGCATCTAGCCTTTCTTGCAACCATTTAGTTTCTAAATGCTTATGCCTCTTGCAATATCTATCTTCCCTATTTGGTGTGTACTTGCAAACCCAATGTACTCCACAAAATTGACATGTTTATAGGAGACATTTTCATCATAACTAGTGCAATCATCATTAGTACTATGGATATTCAAGGAGTTCATACTAACAACATTGCAATCATGCTCATCATTCAAAGATTTTATGCCAAACATTTTAATACATTCTTCTTCTAACACTTTGGCACAATTTTCCTTTCCATCATACTCACGAAAGATATTAAAAAGGTGAAGCGTATGAGACAAACTTAATTCCATTTTTTTGTAGTTTTCTTTTATAAACTAAGCTAGTGCTAAAAACAGAAACAAAAAGATTCGATTGCAAGATCTAAAGATATACCTTCAAGCACTCACCTCCCCGGCAACGGCGCCAGAAAAGAGCTTGATGTCTACTACACAACCTTCTTCTTGTAGACGTTGTTGGGCCTCCAAGTGGAGAGGTTTGTAGGACAGTATCAAATTTCCCTCAAGTGGATGACCTAAGGTTTATCAATCCGTGGGAGGCGTAGGATGAAGATGGTCTCTCTCAAGCAACCCTGCAACCAAATAACAAAGAGTCTCTTGTGTCCCCAACACACCCAATACAATGGTAAATTGTATAGGTGCACTAGTACGGCGAAGAGATGGTGATACAAGTGCAATATGGATGGTAGATATAGGTTTTTGTAATGTCAAAAATATAAAAACAGCAAGGTAACTAATGATAAAAGTGAGCGTAAACGGTATTGCAATGCGTTGAAACAAGGCCTAGGGTTCATACTTTCACTAGTGCATGTTCTCTCAACAATAATAACATAATTGGATCATATAACTATCCCTCAACATGCAACAAAGAGTCACTCCAAAGTCACTAATAGCGGAGAACAAACGAAGAGATTATGGTAGGGTACGAAACCACCTCAAAGTTATTCTTTCCGATCAATCCATTGGGCTATTCCTATAAGTGTCACAAACAGCCCTAGAGTTCGTAGTAAAATAACACCTTAAGACACACATCAACCAAAACCCTAATGTCACCTAGATACTCCAATGTCACCTCAAGTATCCGTGGGTATGATTATACGATATGCATAACACAATCTCAGATTCATCTATTCAACCAACACATAGAACCTCAAAGTGTGCCCCAAGGTTTCTACCGGAGAATCAAGAGGAAAACGTGTGCCAACCCCTATGCATAAGTTCATGGGCGGAACCCGCAAGTTGATCACCAAAACATACATCAAGTGAATCACGTGATATCTGTTGAAAATATGCCCTAGAGGCAATAATAAATGGTTATTATTATATTTCTTTGTTCATGGTAATTGTCTATTATTCATGCTATAATTGTATTGTCCGGAAATCGTAATACATGTGTGAATACATAGACCACAACCTGTCCCTAGTAAGCCTCTGGTTGACTAGCTCGTTGATCAACAGATAGTCATGGTTTCCTGACTATGGACATTGGATGTCATTGATAACGGGATCACATCATTAGGAGAATGATGTGATGGACAAGACCCAATCCTAAGCATAGCATAAAAGATCGTGTAGTTTCGTTTGCTAGAGCTTTTCCAATGTCAAGTATCTTTTCCTTAGACCATGAGATCGTGCAACTCCCGGATACCGTAGGAGTGCTTTGGGTGTGCCAAACGTCACAACGTAACTGGGTGACTATAAAGGTGCATTACGGGTATCTCCGAAAGTGTCTGTTGGGTTGGCACGGATCGAGACTGGGATTTGTCACTCCGTGTGACGGAGAGGTATCTCTGGGCCCACTCGGTAATGCATCATCATAATGAGCTCAATGTGACTAAGGCGTTAGTCACGGGATCATGCATTGCGGTACGAGTAAAGAGACTTGCCGGTAACGAGATTGAACAAGGTATTGGGATACCGACGATCGAATCTCGGGCAAGTAACATACCGATTGACAAAGGGAATTGCATACGGATTGATTGAATCCTCGACACCGTGGTTCATCCGATGAGATCATCGTGGAACATGTGGGAGCCAACATGGGTATCCAGATCCCGCTGTTGGTTATTGACCGGAGAGGCGTCTCGGTCATGTCTGCATGTCTCCCGAACCCGTAGGGTCTACACACTTAAGGTCCGGTGACGCTAGGGTTGTAGAGATATATGTATGCGGAAACCCGAAAGTTGTTCGGAGTCCCGGATGAGATCCCGGACGTCACGAGAGGTTCCGGAATGGTCCGGAGGTGAAGAATTATATATAGGAAGTCCAGTTTCGGCCACCGGGAAAGTTTCGGGGGTTATCGGTATTGTACCGGGACCACCGGAAGGGTCCCGGGGGTCCACCGGGTGGGGCCACCTGTCCCGGAGGGCCCCGTGGGCTGAAAGTGGAAGGGAACCAGCCCCTAGTGGGCTGGGGCGCCCCCCTTGGGCCTCCCCCCATGCGCCTAGGGTTGGGAACCCTAGGGGGGAGTTCCCCCTTGCCTTGGGGGGCAAGGCAACCCCTTCCCCCCCTTGTGGCCGCCGCCCCCCCTTGAGATCCCATCTCTTGGGGCTGGCGCACCCCCCCCAGGGGCCTATATAAAGGGGGGAGGGAGGGCAGCATACAACAGCCTTGGGCGCCTCCCTCCTCCCCTGCAACACCTCTCTCTCTCGTAGAAGCTCGGCGAAGCCCTGCACGAGACCCGCTACATCCACCACCACGCCGTCGTGCTGCTGGATCTCCATCAACCTCTCCTTCCCCCTTGCTGGATCAAGAAGGAGGAGACGTCGCTGCACCGTACGTGTGTTGAACGCGGAGGTGCCGTCCGTTCGGCACTCGGTCATCGGTGATTTGGATCACGGCGAGTACGACTCCGTCATCCACGTTCATTGGAACGCTTCCGCTCGCGATCTACAAGGGTATGTAGATGCACTCCCTTCCCCTCGTTGCTAGTACACTCCATAGATGCATCTTGGTGAACGTAGGAAAATTTTAAAATTATGCTACGATTCCCAACAGTGGCATCATGAGCCAGGCCTATGCGTAGTTACTATGCACGAGTAGAACACAAAGCAGTTGTGGGCGTTGAGTTTGCCAATTCTTCTTGCCGCTACTAGTCGTTTCTTGTTTCGGCGGCATTGTAGGATGAAGCGGCCCGGACCGACCTTACACGTACGCTTACGTGAGACTGGTTCCATCGACTGACATGCACTAGTTGCATAAGGTGGCTAGCGGGTGTCTGTCTCTCCTACTTTAGTCGGAACGGATTCGATGAAAAGGGTCCTTATGAAGGGTAAATAGAAATTGGCAAATCACGTTGTGGTCATACGTAGGTAAGAAAACGTTCTTGCTAGAAACCTACAAACCACGTAAAAACTTGCAACAACAATTAGAGGACGTCTAACTTGTTTTTGCAGCAAGTGCTATGTGATGTGATATGGCCAGAAGATGTGATGAATGATATATGTGATGTATGAGATTGATCATATTCTTGTAATAGGAATCACGACTTGCATGTCGATGAGTATGACAACCGGCAGGAGCCATAGGAGTTGTCTTTATTATTTTGTATGACCTGCGTGTCATTAAATAAACGCCATGTAAATTACTTTACTTTATTGCTAAAGCGTTAGCCATAGAAGTAGAAGTAATCGTTGGCGTGACGACTTCATGAAGACACAATGATGGAGATCATGATGATGGAGATCATGGTGTCATGCCGGTGACAAAGATGATCATGGTGCCCCGAAGATGGAGATCAAAGGAGCATGATGATATTGGCCATATCATGTCACTATTTGATTGCATGTGATGTTTATCATGTTTTTGCATCTTATTTGCTTAGAACGACGGTAGCAAGTAGGATGATCCCTTATAATAATTTCAAGAAAGTGTTCACCCTAACTGTGCACCGTTGCGAAGGTTCGTTGTTTCGAAGCACCACGTGATGATCGGGTGTGATAGATTCTAACGTTCGAATACAACGGGTGTTGACGAGCCTAGCATGTACAGACATGGCCTCGGAACACACGCAATACACTTAGGTTCACTTGACGAGCCTAGCATGTACAGACATGGCCTCGGAACACGGAGGACCGAAAGGTCGAGCATGAGTCGTATAGAAGATACGATCAACATGGAGATGTTCACCGATCTTGACTAGTCCGTCTCACGTGATGATCGGACACGGCCTAGTCGAATTCGGATCATGTTTCACTTAGATGACTAGAGGGATGTCTATCTGAGTGGGAGTTCATTAAATAATTTGATTATATGAACTTAATTATCATGAACTTAGTCTAAATCTTTACACTATGTATTGTAGATCAAATGGCCCACGTTGTCCTCAATTTCAACGCGTTCCTAGAGAAAACCAAGCTGAAAGATGATGGCAGCAACTATACGGACTGGGTCCGGAACCTGAGGATCATCCTCATAGCAGCCAAGAAAGATTATGTCTTAGAAGCACCGCTAGGTGAAGCACCAATCCCTGAGAACCAAGACGTTATGAACGCTTGGCAGCAGCGTGCTGATGATTACTCCCTCGTTCAGTGCGGCATGCTTTACAGCTTAGAACCGGGTCTCCAAAAGCGTTTTGAGAAACATGGAGCATATGAGATGTTCGAGGAGCTGAAACTGGTTTTTCAAGCTCATGCCCGGGTCGAGAGATATGATGTCTCCGACAAGTTCTTCAGCTGTAAAATGGAGGAGAACAGTTCTGTTAGTGAGCACATACTCAGAATGTCTGGGTTGCACAACCGCTTGTCTCAGCTGGGAGTTAATCTCCCGGATGACGCGGTCATTGACAGAATCCTCCAGTCGCTTCCACCAAGCTACAAGAGCTTTGTGATGAACTACAATATGCAGGGGATGGAAAAGACCATTCCCGAGGTATATTCAATGCTGAAATCAGCTGAGGTAGAGATCAGAAAAGAACATCAAGTGTTGATGGTGAATAAAACCACTAAGTTCAAGAAGGGCAAGGGTAAGAAGAACTTCAAGAAGGACGGCAAGGGAGTTGCCGCGCCCGGTAAGCCAGTTACCGGGAAGAAGTCAAAGAATGGACCCAAGCCCGAGACTGAGTGCTTTTATTGCAAGGGAAGTGGTCACTGGAAGCGGAACTGCCCCAAATACTTAGCAGACAAGAAGAAGGCCGGCAACACCCAAGGTATATGTGATATACAAGTAATTGATGTGTACCTTACCAGTACTCGTAGTAGCTCCTGGGTATTTGATACCGGTGCGGTTGCTCATATTTGTAAGTCAAAACAGGAACTACGGAATAAACAGAGACTGGCGAAGGACGAGGTGACGATGCGCGTCGGGAATGGTTCCAAGGTCGATGTGATCGCCGTCGGCACGCTACCTCTGCATCTCCCTACGGGATTAGTTTTAAACCTCAATAATTGTTATTTAGTGCCAGCTTTGAGCATGAACATTGTATCTGGATCTCGTTTAATTCGAGATGGCTACTCATTTAAATCCGAGAATAATGGTTGTTCTATTTATTTGAGAGAAATGTTTTATGGTCATGCCCCGCTGGTCAATGGTTTATTTTTGATGAATCTCGAACGTGATGTTACACATGTTCATAGTGTGAATACCAAAAGATGTAAGGTTGATAACGATAGTCCCACATACTTGTGGCACTGCCGCCTTGGTCACATTGGTGTCAAGCGCATGAAGAAGCTCCATGCAGATGGACTTTTGGAGTCTCTTGATTACGAATCATTTGACACGTGCGAACCATGCCTCATGGGTAAGATGACCAAGACTCCGTTCTCCGGAACAATGGAGCGAGCAACCAACTTATTGGAAATCATACATACCGATGTGTGTGGTCCAATGAGTGTTGAGGCTCGCGGAGGATATCGTTATGTTCTCACTCTCACTGATGATTTAAGTAGATATGGGTATGTCTACCTGATGAAACACAAGTCTGAAACCTTTGAAAAGTTCAAGGAATTTCAGAGTGAGGTTGAGAATCAACGTGACAGGAGAATAAAATTCTACGATCAGATCGTGGTGGAGAATATTTAAGTCACGAGTTTGGTGCACACTTAAGGAAATGTGGAATAGTTTCACAACTCACGCCGCCTGGAACACCTCAGAGAAATGGTGTGTCCGAACGTCGTAATCGCACTCTATTGGATATGGTGCGATCTATGATGTCTCTTACCGATTTACCGCTCTCATTTTGGGGCTATGCTTTAGAGACTGCCGCATTCACTTTAAATAGGGCTCCGTCGAAATCCGTTGAGACGACACCGTATGAATTATGGTTTGGGAAGAAACCTAAGCTGTCGTTTCTAAAAGTTTGGGGATGCGATGCTTATGTCAAGAAACTTCAACCTGAAAAGCTCGAACCCAAATCGGAAAAATGCGTCTTCATAGGATACCCTAAGGAAACTATTGGGTATACCTTCTACCTCAGATCCGAAGGCAAGATCTTCGTTGCCAAGAACGGGTCCTTTCTGGAGAAGGAGTTTCTCTCGAAAGAATTGAGTGGGAGGAAAGTGGAACTTGATGAGGTGATAGTCACCCCTTCCGAACCGGAAAGTAGCGCAGCGCGGAAAATGTTCCTGTGGTGCCTACACCGACTGGGGAGGAAGTTAATGATGATGATCATGAAGCTTCGGATCAAGTTACTGAACTTCGTAGGTCCACAAGGACACGTTCCGCACCAGAGTGGTACGGCAACCCTGTCCTGGAAATCATGTTGTTAGACAACGGTGAACCTTCGAACTATGAAGAAGCGATGGCGGGCCCGGATTCGACAAATGGCTAGAAGCCATGAAATCCGAGATAGAATCCATGTATGAAAACAAAGTATGGACTTTGACTGACTTGCCCGATGAGCGGCGAGCCATAGAAAACAAATGGATCTTTAAGAAGAAGACGGACGCAGATGGTAATGTGACCATCTACAAAGCTCGACTTGTCGCTAAGGGTTATCGACAAGTTCAAGGGGTTGACTACGATGAGACTTTCTCACCCGTAGCGAAGCTGAAGTCCGTCCGAATCATGTTAGCAATTGCCGCATACTATGATTATGAGATATGGCAGATGGACGTCAAAACGGCATTCCTTAAGGAAGAGTTGTATATGATGCAGCCGGAAGGTTTTGTCGATCCTAAGAATGCTAACAAAGTATGCAAGCTCCAACGCTCAATTTATGGGCTGGTGCAAGCATCTCGGAGTTGGAACATTCGCTTTGATGAGATGATCAAAGCGTTTGGGTTTACACAGACTTATGGAGAAGCCTGTGTTTACAAGAAAGTGAGTGGGAGCTCTGTAGCATTTCTCATATTATATGTGGATGACATACTATTGATGGGAAATGATATAGAATTCTTGGAAAGTATAAAGGCCTATTTGAATAAGTGTTTTTCAATCAAGGACCTTGGAGAAGCTGCTTATATATTAGGCATCAAAATCTATAGAGATAGATCAAGACGCCTCATTGGTCTTTCACAGAGTACATACCTTGACAAGATATTGAAGAAGTTCAGTATGGATCAGTCCAAGAAGGGGTTTTTGCCTGTATTGCAAGGTGTGCAATTGAGCACGGCTCAATGCCCGACCACGGCAGAAGATATAGAACAGATGAGTGTCATCCCCTATGCCTCGGCCATAGGGTCTATTATGTATGCCATGCTGTGTACCAGACCTGATATAAACCTTGCCGTAAGTTTGGTAGGAAGGTACCAAAGTAATCCCGGCAAGGAACACTAGACAGCGGTCAAGAATATCCTGAAGTACCTGAAGAGGACTAAGGATATGTTTCTCGTTTATGGAGGTGACGAAGAGCTCGTCGTAAAGGGTTACGTCGACGCTAGCTTCGACACAGATCTGGATGACTCGAAGTCACAGACCGGATACGTGTATATTTTGAATAGAGGAGCAGTAAGCTGGTGCAGTTGCAAGCAAAGCGTCGTGGCGGGATCTACATGTGAAGCGGAGTACATGGCAGCCTCGGAGGCGGCACAGGAAGCAGTCTGGATGAAGGAGTTCATTACCGACCTAGGGGTGATTCCCAATGCGTCGGGCCCAATGACTCTCTTCTGTGACAACACTGGAGCTATTGCCCTTGCGAAGGAGCCCAGGTTTCACAGGAAGACCAGGCATATCAAGCGTCGCTTCAACTCCATTCGTGAAAGTGTTCAAAATGGAGACATAGATATTTGTAAAGTACATACGGACCTGAATGTAGCAGATCCGTTGACTAAACCTCTCCCTAGAGCAAAACATGATCAACACCAGGACGCAATGGGTGTTCGATTCATCACAATGTAACTAGATTATTGACTCTAGTGCAAGTGGGAGACTGTTGGAAATATGCCCTAGAGGCAATAATAAATGGTTATTATTATATTTCTTTGTTCATGGTAATTGTCTATTATTCATGCTATAATTGTATTGTCCGGAAATCGTAATACATGTGTGAATACATAGACCACAACCTGTCCCTAGTAAGCCTCTAGTTGACTAGCTCGTTGATCAACAGATAGTCATGGTTTCCTGACTATGGACATTGGATGTCATTGATAACGGGATCACATCATTAGGAGAATGATGTGATGGACAAGACCCAATCCTAAGCATAGCATAAAAGATCGTGTAGTTTCGTTTGCTAGAGCTTTTCCAATGTCAAGTATCTTTTCCTTAGACCATGAGATCGTGCAACTCCCGGATACCGTAGGAGTGCTTTGGGTGTGCCAAACGTCACAACGTAACTGGGTGACTATAAAGGTGCATTACGGGTATCTCCGAAAGTGTCTGTTGGGTTGGCACGGATCGAGACTGGGATTTGTCACTCCGTGTGACGGAGAGGTATCTCTGGGCCCACTCGGTAATGCATCATCATAATGAGCTCAATGTGACTAAGGCGTTAGTCACGGGATCATGCATTGCGGTACGAGTAAAGAGACTTGCCGGTAACGAGATTGAACAAGGTATTGGGATACCGACGATCGAATCTCGGGCAAGTAACATACCGATTGACAAAGGGAATTGCATACGGATTGATTGAATCCTCGACATCGTGGTTCATCTGATGAGATCATCGTGGAACATGTGGGAGCCAACATGGGTATCCAGATCCCGCTGTTGGTTATTGACCGGAGAGGCGTCTCGGTCATGTCTGCATGTCTCCCGAACCCGTAGGGTCTACACACTTAAGGTCCGGTGACGCTAGGGTTGTAGAGATATATGTATGCGGAAACCCGAAAGTTGTTCGGAGTCCCGGATGAGATCCTGGACGTCACGAGAGGTTCCGGAGTGGTCCGGAGGTGAAGAATTATATATAGGAAGTCCAGTTTCGGCCACCGAGAAAGTTTCGGGGGTTATCGGTATTGTACCGGGACCACCGGAAGGGTCCCGGGGGTCCACCGGGTGGGGCCACCTGTCCCGGAGGGCCCCGTGGGCTGAAAGTGGAAGGGAACCAGCCCCTAGTGGGCTAGGGCGCCCCCCTTGGGCCTCCCCCCATGCGCCTAGGGTTGGGAACCCTAGGGGGAGTTCCCCCTTGCCTTGGGGGGCAAGGCAACCCCTTCCCCCCCTTGTGGCCGCCGCCCCCCTTGAGATCCCATCTCTTGGGGCTGGCGCACCCCCCCAGGGGCCTATATAAAGGGGGGAGGGAGGGCAGCATACAACAGCCTTGGGCGCCTCCCTCCTCCCCTGTAACACCTCTCTCTCTCGTAGAAGCTCGGCGAAGCCCTGCACGAGACCCGCTACATACACCACCACGCCGTCGTGCTGCTGGATCTCCATCAACCTCTCCTTCCCCCTTGCTGGATCAAGAAGGAGGAGACGTCGCTGCACTGTACGTGTGTTGAACGCGGAGGTGCCGTCCGTTCGGCACTCGGTCATCGGTGATTTGGATCACGGCGAGTACGACTCCGTCATCCACGTTCATTGGAACGCTTCCGCTCGCGATCTACAAGGGTATGTAGATGCACTCCCTTCCCCTCGTTGCTAGTACACTCCATAGATGCATCTTGGTGAACGTAGGAAAATTTTAAAATTATGCTACGATTCCCAACAATATCCCATTGTCACCACAGATACGCACGGCAAGACATACATCAAGTGTTCTCAAATCATTAAAGACTCAATCCGATAAGATTACTTCATAGGAAAACTCAATCCATTACAAGAGAGTAGAGGGGAGAAGAAACATAAGATCCAAACTATAATAGCAAAGCTCGCGATACATCAAGATCGTGCCAAATCAAGAACACGAGAGAGAGAGAGAGAGAGAGAGATCAAACAAATAGCTACTGGTACATACCCTCAGCCCTGAGGGTGAACTACTCCCTCCTCGTCATGGAGAGCGCGCGGATGATGAAGATGGCCACCGGTTGAGGGTTCCCCCCTCCGGCAGGGTGCCGGAACAGGGTCCCGATTGGGTTTTGGTGGCTACAGAGGCTTGCGGCGGCGGAACTCCCGATCTATTCTGTTCCCCGGGGTTTTAGGGTATATTGTATATATAGCGGAAGAAATACGCCAGGGGAGCCACGAGGGGCCCACGAGGGTGGAGGGCGCGCCCCCTACCTCGTGGTCCCTGTTATCTTCCTGCGTGACTCCAAGTCTTCAGGTGCTTTCCTTCCACATGAACTTCTCAGAAGGTTTCATTCACGTTTCGATGTTTGTATCCTTTCGGTCGAACACTGAAACATAGGGAAAGTACAAACTGTGAACTGGGCTTTGGTCTATGGTTGGAAAAATAATCTGAGATGTTTGATGCATATCCATAAACATACCAGATACTTATGAATTGGAGTAATAGGTGACAATAGGGTTTATTGATACGTTGGAGACGTATCATAGTACGAACGAAAGAATAGCTTCGTGTATTTTACTATGGACTCTTGAATAGAATCGATCAGAAAGAATTAACTTTGACCGGGTGGTTTCGTACCTCCTACCATAAATCTCTATCGTTTGTTCTCCGTATTCTGATTATTGGGGTGACCTCTTTGTTGCATGGTTGAGGGATAGTTATATGATCCAATTATGTTATTATTGTTGAGAGAACTTGCACTAGTGAAAGTATGAACCCTAGGCCTTGTTTCAACGCATTGCAATACCGTTTGTGCTCACTTTTATTATTAGGTACCTTGCTGTTTTTATATTTTCAGATTACAAAAACCTATATCTACCATCCATATTGCACTTGTATCACCATCTCTTCGCCGAACTAGTGCACCTATACAATTTACCATTGTGTTGGGTGTGTTGGGGACACAAGAGACTCTTTGTTATTTGGTTGCAGGGTTGTTTGAGAGAGACCATCTTCATCCTACGCCTCCCACGGATTGATAAACCTTAGGTCATCCACTTGAGGGAAATTTGCTACTGTCCTACAAACCTCTGCACTTGGAGGCCCAACAACGTCTACAAGAAGAAGGTTGTGTAGTAGACATCAAGCTCTTTTCTGGTGCCGTTGCCGGGGAGGTTAGTTCTTGAAGGTATATCTTTAGATCTTGCAATCGAATCTTTTTGTTTCTTGTTTTATCACTAGTTTAATTTATAAAAGAAAACTACAAAAAAATGGAATTGAGTTTGTCTCATACGCTTCATCTTTTTAATATCTTCCGTAAGTATGATGAAAAGGAAAATTGTGCTCAAGTACTAGAAGAAGAATTACATAGAATGCTTGGCATAAAATATGTGAATGATGAGCATGATTGCAATGTTCTTAGTACAAACTCTTTGAATATCCGTAGTAGTAATGATGATTGCACTAGTTATGATGAAAATGTCTCCTATAAACATGTCAATTTTTGTGGAGTGCATTGGGTTTGCAAGTACACACCAAATAGGGAAGATAGATATTGCAAGAGGCATAAGCATTTAGAAACTAAATTGTTGCAAGAAAGGCTAAATGTTAGTGCTGAAAATTTAAAATATCTTAGCCATACTTGTGAACTTTGCAATGAACATGGTCATTTAAATATTAAATGCAAATTGTTTCATGATCGAATCGTGTCCAAAAATTGTGATGACTTGATTTCCCTTGCACATCATAATGAACTTAGTTTGCTTTTGGGTTATGAAGAAATGAAACGTCAAACCAAGCTTATTCCAGAATATAACCTCGAGAAATTCCCCGATATTGATCTAGAGGAAATTTATATGTATTGTGCGGTGAATTGCATTGAAAATCCTTATATTGCCAATTACATAAAGAAATGAAAACAAATAGAAGATGAAGAGAATACTAATGAAAGGGAAGAGACTTCCCAATATCCTCCTATTATTTCTTATGATGAATCAGGTAACGAGGAGGAGCTTTCTATTCAACCAATCTCATCAATAAGGAGCTCAAAAAAGAGGGATAAAACCGCACATGATGTGAAGAAGAAAAAAGAAAAAACGGAGAAGCAAAGGTAAAAAGGTATCCCTCCCAAATGATGTTGCTCCTACTACTCATTGTGATGATGATAATTGCTATACTATTGGTGCTATCCATACTATTAATAATGAGAGTGATTATGCTTATGATATGAAAAGGCCCAAGCTTGGGGATGCTATGTTTGATGAGGATGACACATTTGAGAATATATTTGCTGAAATTAATGTTTGTCCCAAGCTTGGGGATGCTACGTTTAATGAAGATGATATTTTTAGCCTCCCAAGTTTTGATATGCAAAGTTGTTATGATGATAGCATGCCTTCTACCTATGATGATTATATTTATGAAAGTGGATTTGGAGAGGTCATGACTTTATTTAGTGATGAGTCCACTATCTTGGAAGAGGTTTCAATCGATTATGATTAGAACAAAATTGCTACTTATGATGATTATTGTGATGAAACTTATGCTATAAAAAGTAGTGGTGATTATATTTATAAAACTTGTCATGATTATGATTACCCTTTTTATGAACATTACTCTTTTAATGTGGAAACAATTTATAGTATTCAAGTCTCTTATGATACTCCCACTATTCCGAATGAGAAGAATTTTGCTTATGTGGAGAGTAGTAAAATTTCTATGCAAGTAGATCATGAAAAGAATGCTTTAGGTGCTGGTTATATTGTTGAATTCATTCATGATGCTACTGAAAATTATTATGAGGGAGGAATGTATGCTTGTAGGAATTGCAATAATATCAAGTTTCCTCTCTATGTGCTTAAAGTTTTAAAGTTATGCTTGTTTTGCTTTCCTATGCTAGTTGATTCTTGTTCCCATAAGTTGTTTGCTCACAAAATCCCTATGCATAGGAAGTGGGTTAGATTTAAATGTTCTAGTCATATTCTTCATGATGCTCTCTTTATGTTTCAATTCTTATCTTTTATGCGAGCATCATTGAAATCATCATGCCTAGCTAGGGGCGTTAAACGATAACGCTTGTTGGGAGGCAACCCAATTTTATTTTAGTTTCTTGCTTTTTGGTTCTGTTTAGGAATAAATAATCCATCTAGATTCTTTTTAGATGTGGTTTTGTGTTTTAATTAGTGTTTGTGCCAAGTAGAACCTTTGGGAAGACTTGGGTGAAGTCTTTATGGTCATGCTGTAAAAAACAGAAACTTTAGCGCTCACTAGATTAGCTAAAACTTTTTACAGGAGAGTGCTATTTAGTTTATTCTTTTGCAGATGATTACTAGTCAAATTCCTCAGGTCCACCAATTTATTTTAGAATTTTTGGAGTTCCAGAAGTATACGTTTGATACAGATTACTACAGACTGTTCTGTTTTTGACAGATTCTGTTTTCTATGTGTTGTTTGCTTATTTTGATGAATCTATGAGTAGTATCGGAGGGTATGAACCATAGAGCAGTTAGAATACAGTATATATAACACCAATATGAATTTATAATGAGTTCACAACAGTACCTAAGAGGTGATTTATTTTCTTATACTAACGGAGCTTACGAGATTTTCTGTTAAGTTTTGTGTTGTGAAGTTTTCAAGTTTTGGCTAAAGATTCGATGGACTATGGAATAAGGAGTGGCAAGAGCCTAAGCTTGGGGATGCCCAAGGCACCCCAAGGTAATATTCAAGGATAACCAAGCGTCTAAGCTTGGGGATGCCCCGGAAGGCATCCCCTCTTTCGTCCTCATCCATCGGTAACTTTACTTGGAGCTATATTTTTATTCACCACATGATATGTGTTTTGCTTGGAGCGCCATTTTATTTTCTTTTGTTTTGCTTGTTGTTTGTATAAAATACCAAGATCTGAAATTCTTAAATGTTAGAGAGTCTTCACATAGTTGCATAATTATTTTAACTACTCATTGATCTTCACTTATATCTTTCGGAGTAGTTTGTCGTTTGCTCTAGTGCTTCACTTATATCCTTTTAGAGCACGGCGGTGGCTTTATTTTGAAGAAATATATGAACTCTCATGCTTCACTTATATTATTTTTAGAGTCTTTAGAACAGCATGGTAATCTTCTTTGGTTATGAATTTAGTCCTAATATGATGGGCATCCAAGAGGGATATAATAAAAACTTTCATATAAAGTGGATTGAATACTATGAGAAGTTTGATTCATTATGATTGTTTTGAGATATGAAGATGGTGATATTAGAGTAATTCTAGTTGAGTAGTTGTGAATTTGAGAAATACTTGTTCTAAAGTTCGTGATTCCCGTAGCATGCACGTATGGTGAACCGTTATGTGATGAAGTCGGAGCATGATTGACGAGCGATGGTCTTTTCCTACCAATCTATCCCCCTAGGAGCATGCGTGTAGTACTTTGTTTCGATAACTAATAGATTTTTGCAATAAGTATGTGAGTTCTTTATGACTAATGTTGCGTCCATGGATTATACGCACTCTCATCCTTCCACCATTGCTAGCCTCTCTAATACCGTGCACCTTTCGCTGGTATCATACACCCACCATATACCTTCCTCAAAACAGCCACCATACCTACCTATCATGGCATTTCCATGGCCATTCCGAGATATATTGTCAGGCAACTTTCCACCGTTACGTTTATTATGACACGCTCCATCATTGTTATATTGCTTTGCATGATCATGTAGTTGACATTGTATTTGTGGCAAAGCCACCGTTCATAATTCTTTCATACATGTCACTCATGAGTCATTGCACGTCCCGGTACACCGCCGGAGGCATTCATACAGAGTCATATTTTGTTCTAAGAATCGAGTTGTAATTCTTGAGTTGTAAGTAAATAAAAGTGTGATGATCATCATTATTAGAGCATTTTTCCAGTGAGGAAGGGATGATGGAGACTATGATTCCCCCACAAGTCGGGATGAGACTCCAGACTAAAAAAAGAGGCCATAAAAAAGAGAGAAAAGGCCCAAACAAAAATAATAAAATAATAAAATAATGAGAGAAAAAGAGAGAAGGGACAATGCTACTATCCTTTTACCACACTTGTGCTTCAAAGTAGCACCATGATCTTCATGATAGAGAGTCTCCTATGTTGTCACTTTCATATACTAGTGGGAATCTTTCATTATAGAACTTGGCTTGTATATTCCAATGATGGGCTTCCTCAAATTGCCCTAGGTCTTCGTGAGCAAGCAAGTTGGATGCACACCCACTTAGTTTCTTTTGTTGAGCTTTCATACACTTATAGCTCTAGTGCATCCGTTGCATGGCAATCCCTACTCACTCACATTGATATCTATTGATGGGCATCTCCATATCCCGTTGATACGCCTAGTTGATGTGAGACTATCTTCTCCTTTTTGTCTTCTCCACAACCACCATTCTATTCCACCTATAGTGCTATGTCCATGGCTCACGCTCATGTATTGCGTGAAGATTGAAAAAGTTTGAGAACATCAAAAGTATGAAACAATTGCTTGGCTTGTCATCGGGGTTGTGCATGATTTAAATATTTTGTGTGATGAAGATAGAGCATAGCCAGGCTATATGATTTTGTAGGGATAGCTTTCTTTGGCCATGTTATTTTGGGAAGACATGATTGCTTTGTTAGTATGCTTGAAGTATTATTATTTTTATGTCAATATTAAACTTTTGTCTTGAATCTTATGGATCTGGATATTCTTGCCACAATAAAGAAAATTACATTGAGAATTATGTTAGGTAGACATCCACATCAAAAATTCTGTTTTTATCATTTACCTACTCGAGGACGAGCAGGAATTAAGCTTGGGGATGCTTGATACGTTTCCAACGTATCTATAATTTTTGATTGTTCCATGCTATTATATATTCTGTTTTGGATGTTTATGGGCTTTATTAGACACTTTTATATTATTTTTGGGACTAACCTATTAACCCAGAGCCCAGTGCCAGTTTCTGTTTTTCCCTTGTTTCAGTGTTTCGCAGAAAAAGAATATCAAACGGAGTCCAAACGGAATGAAACCTTTGGGAGAGTTATTTTTGGAACGGAAGCAATCCAGAAGACTTGAAGTGTACGTAAGGGAAGCAACGAGGAAGGCACGAGGCAGGGGGCGCGCCCTCCACCCTCGTGGGACCCTCGTGGCTCCCCTGACCGACTTCTTTCGCCTATATATGTCCATATACCCTAAAACCATCGGGGAACAGAATAGATCAGGAGTTCCGCCACCGCAAGCCACTGTAGCCACCAAAAACCAATCGGGACCCTGTTCCGGCACCCTGCCGGAAGGGGGAACCCTCACCGATGGCCATCTTCATCATCCCGGCGCTCTCCATGATGAGGAGGGAGTAGTTCACCCTCGGGGCTGAGGGTATGTACCAGTAGCTATGTGTTTGATCTCTCTCTCTCTCTCTCGTGTTCTTGAGGTGATACGATCTTGATGTATCGCGAGCTTTGCTATTATAGTTGGATCTTATGATGTTTCTCCCCCTCTACTCTCTTGTAATGGATTGAGGTTTCCCTTTGAAGATCTTATCGGATTGAGTCTTTAAGGATTTGAGAACACTTGATGTATGTCTTGTCGTGCTTATCTGTGGTGACAATGGGATATCACGTGATCCACTTGATGTATGTTTTGGTGATCAACTTGCGGGTTTCGCCCATGAACCTATGCATAGGGGTTGGCACACGTTTTCGTCTTGACTCTCCGGTAGAAACTTTGGGGCACTCTTTGAAGTTCTTTGTGTTGGTTGAATAGATGAATCTGAGATTGTGTGATGCATATCGTATAATCATACCCACGGATACTTGAGGTGACATTGGAGTATCTAGATGACATTAGGGTTTTGGTTGATTTGTGTCTTAAGGTGTTATTCTAGTACAAACTCTAGGATAGATCGAACGGAAAGAATAGCTTCGTGTTATTTTACTACGGACTCTTGAATAGATCGATCAGAAAGAATAACTTTGAGGTGGTTTCGTACTCTACCATAATCTCTTCGTTTGTTCTCCGCTATTAGTGACTTTGGAGTGACTCTTTGTTGCATGTTGAGGGATAGTTATATGATCCAATTATGTTATTATTGTTGAGAGAACTTGCACTAGTGAAAGTATGAACCCTAGGCCTTGTTTCAACGCATTGCAATACCATTTACGCTCACTTTTATCATTAGTTACCTTGCTGTTTTTATATTTTCAGATTACAAAAACCTATATCTACCATCCATATTGCACTTGTATCACCATCTCTTCGCCGAACTAGTGCACCTATACAATTTACCATTGTATTGGGTGTGTTGGGGACACAAGAGACTCTTTGTTATTTGGTTGCAGGGTTGCTTGAGAGAGACCATCTTCATCCTACGCCTTCAACGGATTGATAAACCTTAGGTCATCCACTTGAGGGAAATTTGCTACTATCCTACAAACCTCTGCACTTGGAGGCCCAACAACGTCTACAAGAAGAAGGTTGTGTAGTAGACATCAATATGAACGTAAAGGGAGGAGTTTGAGGGAGCAAACGCAATGTTGACACGGAGATTTTTTATCCGTGGTTCCGATAGGTGGTGCTATCGTACATCCACGTTGATGGAGACTTCAACCCACGAAGGGTAATGGTTGCGCGAGTCCACGGAGGGCTCCACCCATCAAGGGTCCACGAAGAAGCAACCTTGTCTATCCCACCATGGCCGTGGCCCACGAAGGACTTGCCTCACTAGGGTAGATCTTCACGAAGTAGGCGATCTCCTTGCCCTTACAAATTCCTTGGTTCAACTCCACAATCTTGACGGGTGCTCCCAAGCGACACCTAGCCAATCTAGGAGACACCACTCTCCAAGAAGTAACAAATGGTGTGTTGATGATGAACTCCTTGCTCTTGTGCTTCAAATGATAGTCTCCCCAACACTCAACTCTCTCTCACGGGATTTGGATTTGGTGGAAAGAAGGTTTGAGTGGAAAGCAACTTGGGGAAGGCTAGAGATCAAGATTTATGTGGTTGGAATGGAATATCTTGACCTCAACACAAGTGTAGGTGGTTCTCTCTTAGAAAATATGTGTTGGAAGTGTAGGCATGTTCTGATGGCTCTCTTCACGAGTGAAGAGTGGGTGGATGGGTATTTATAGCCTCCACACAAAATCTAACCGTTACACACAAATCACCAAACTCGGTGGGACCGATTCAAAGAACTCGGTCAGACCGATTTGGTTCATAATGTGACCGTTAGGCATTTCGTGGGACCGACACGTCAACTCGGTGGGACCGATTTCTTTAGGGTTAGGGCATAACGTAATCTCGGTGAGACCGATTACACAAACTCGGTGAGACCGATTTTGGTAATAGACTAACAGAGAGTTGGTCAGGCAAACTCGGTGGGACTGATTCGCTCATCTCGGTTTGATCGAAACGTTACGAAAAGGAAACAGAGTGTTTGCATTGCAATCTCGGTGGGACCGATCGATCATCTCGGTTTGACCGAAACGTTACGAAGGGAAACAGAGAGATTACAATCCCATCTCGGTGAGACCGAGATCCCTATCGTTGAGACCGAAAAGACTAGGGTTTCTGGCAGTGGCTATGTCAACTGAACTCGGTGGCTCCGGATATGAAATTTCGGTGGGGCCGATGTGACGCCCCCGATTCAATCGTACACTAATCATACACGCAAACATGTACGATCAAGATCAGGGACTCACGGGAAGATATCACAACACAACTCTAAAAGTAAAATAAGTCATACAAGCATCATAATACAAGAGAGGGGCCTCGAGGGCTCGAATACAAGTGCTCGATCATAGACGAGTCAGCTGAAGCAACAATATCTGAGTACAGACATAAGTTAAACAAGTTGCCATAAGATGGCTAACACAAACTGGGATACAGATCGAAAGAGGCGCATGCCTCCTGCCTGGGATCCTCCTAAACTACTCCTGGTCATCGTCAACGGCCTGCACATAGTAGTAGACACCTCCAGTGTAGAAGGAGTCGTCGTCGACGGTGGTGTCTGGCTCCTGGGCTCCAACATCTGGTTGCGACAACCAAGAGGAAAGGAAAGGGGGGAAAGAGGAGAAAAGCAACCGTGAGTACTCATCCAAAGTACTCGCAAGCAAGGATCTATACTACATATGCATGGGTATCTGTGTAAAGGGCCATATCGGTGAACTGAACTGCAGAATGCCAGAATAAGAGGGGGATAGCTAATCCTGTCGAAGACTACGCTTTAGGCCACCTCCATCTTGCAGCATGTAGAAGAGAGTAGATGGTAAGTTCACCAAGCAGCATCGCATAGCATAAACCTACCCGGCGATCCCCTCCTCGTCGCCCTGTTAGAGAGCGATCACCGGGTTATATCTGGCACTTGGAAGGGTGTGTTTTATTAAGTATCCGATTCTAGTTGTCATAAGGTCAAGGTACAACTCCAAGTCGTCCTGTTACCGAAGATCACGGCTATTCGAATAGATAAACTTCCCTGCAGGGGTGCACCACATAACCCAACACGCTCGATCCCATTTGGCCGGACACACTTTCCTGGGTCATGCCCGGCCTCGGAAGATCAACACGTCGCAGCCCTACCTAGGCACAACAGAGAGGTCAGCACGCCGGTCTAAATCCTATGGCGCAGGGGTCTGGGCCCATCGCCCATTGCACAACTGCATGTTGCGAGGGCGGCCGGAAGCAGACCTAGCCTAGCAGGCCTTCCAGTCCAATCCAGCGCGCGTCGCTCAGTCGCTGACGTCACGAAGGCTTCGGCTGATACCACGACGTCGAGTGCCCATATCTTTCCCGCGTAGTTGGTTAGTGCGTATAGGCCAGTGGCCAGACTCAGATCAAATATCAAGATCTCGTTAAGCGTGTTAAGTATCCGTGAACGCCGACCAGGGCCAAGCCCACCTCTCTCCTAGGTGGTCTCAACCTGCCCTGTCGCTCCACCACAAAGTAACAGTCGGGGGCCGTCGGGAACCCAGGCCCACCTCTACCGGGATGGAGCCACCTGCCCCTTCAGCCCCCATCTCCGAACAGTATCATAAGTAATGTAACAGTATAAAGTATATAGCATATGCCCGTGATCACCTCCCGAGTGATCACGACCCAGTAGTATAGCATGGCAAACAGACAAGAGTGTAGGGCCACTGATGGAACACTAGCATCCTATACTAAGCAGTAGGATAGCAGGTAAGGGTAACAACTGTAGCAACAATGACAGACTATGCATCAGGATAGGATTAACCGAAAGCAGTAACATGGTACACTACTCTAATGCAAGCAGCATAGAGAAGGAATAGGCGATATCTGGTGATCAAGGGGGGGGGGCTTGCCTGGTTGCTCTGGCAAGAAGAAGGGGTCGTCGTCGATGTAGCCGATCACAGGGGTATCGGCAACGGTCTCGGAGCCTACCGGAAAGAAGTAACGGAGGGGGAACACAATAAATAACAGAGCAATCAAATGTAACACAAAGCAAGACGCGGCAATACGTTGTGCTAGGGGTGACGTAACGCATGGATATGTGATACCAGCGAAGGGGGAAACATCCGGGAAAGTATCCCCGGTGTTTCGCGTTTTCGGGCAGATGAACCGGAGGGGGAAAGTTGCGTGTTCGCTATGCTAGGGATATGTGGCGGACGAACGGACTGCGTATTTGGATTCATCTCGTCATTCTGAGCAACTTTCATGTAGAAAGTATTTTCATCCGAGTTACGGATTATTTTATATTAATTTCTAAAGTTTTAAATCATTTTCTGAATTTATTATTAATTCGAAAATTAAATAGTTAAATCCTACGGTTACACATGTGTACCCAAAGGTGTACACATAGGGCTGACTGGTGGGGACAAGGGGCTGAGTCAGCAGTCAAGGTTTGACTGTTGACTGGTCAAGCTGACTAGTGGGCCCCCCGTCATAGTCACAAGAGATATCTAAAGTCAATTTACTCTAATTTAATTAGATTAGTTAATGTTAAGTTAATTAAGCAAACTTAATTAGATTAAATAACTAATTAACATTATTATTATTATTTCATTTTATTTTTATGTTTTCGTCCAAAAAGAGGCGTGGGCCTCGGCTGTCATTGACCTGGGGCCAACCGAGCGGGTAAACAGGCGTTGGGCGACTGGACCCAGGCGCGACCGTAGCCCAGGAGGCGGCCAGTGCGCGAGGCGACACGGCGCGGGGCATTCGCCGGCGGCAGGCAACGGCGGGCGAGCCGGCACAGCCACGGCAAGGAGGCGGGCGGCGGAGCCAGGCTGCGGACGACGGAGAGTGCGGGCAGTAGAGTAGCAGTGCTGGCGGGCGGGGCTGCACGACGGAGAGGCCACGGCGCAGGTGGACGCAGCCACGGGCGCGACCGGGGCGGGGTGAGCGTGGGCGCGCAGTGGGGGCACGCGGCCGGTGAGGCCGCAGCAGCAAAGTAGGGGGCGGCGCGGTGAGTGACGGGTCAGCCCGCGGGCGCGAGGCGGGAGGCCGCGCATGGACGAGGCAAGCCGGGGCCGATGTGGTGCCGGCCAGAGCGCGTGGGCATCGGCGGGTGGCCGTGGACGCGCAGCGACGGGCGTGGCGAGTGCGGGCGAAGGCGACGGACGACAAAGAGGGGGGGACGGGGATCGAGAGGCGCGCTCACCCCCGTTGCAGGGGAACATCGGCGAGGCGCGAGGGAGTCCGTCGGGGAAGGGGCGAAGAGGCGGCGTCGAGGTGGTTCCAAGGACGGCGAGCGGCGGTGGTGTTGGTGCGGATCCGACGAAGGTGCGTCGGCGGGGCGGCGCCGGTGATGAGTCGAGGAGGTGGGGTCCTAATGTGGATCGATGGGGGCGAAGGGGAGAGGCGATGGCGTTGGGGGCCTGCTGCCCCGATCTAGATCCGATCGGGGGGAGAGGAGCGAGGGGATCGTGCGGGGGGAGTGGGGCGACAAGGGTTAGGTCACGGGGTAGTGAGGGGGTTATGGGAGGTGGGGTGGGCCGGCCTGGCGGCCTGGTGGCCTGCTGGGCCGTGGCCCAGTTGGGCCGGGGGGGTTTGCCCCTTTGTTTTCCATTTTTTATCTTTTGTTTACTTTTCCTGTTAATTAGTTTTGCTATTTTATTTACTACATATTTTAGTTTTGTTCATTATAAAATCAGCACCTAATGTAGTATTACTAGTTATACCACTGCCAATACTAGTTAGGCATTTAATTAAAAATAGTTTGTAACCTTATATCTTAAAAAGGTATTTAATTAATTGTTCTAGTTACTGTTTTAGTTAATTTAGAGCATTTAAATATTTTATAAACATGTGGTTTCTCCACCATTACTACTTCCGATTTATTTGACACAACCCGGACATTTTAGTTTTAGTTTTTGATAACTTTGTTGTTTGCCTTTAATTCAATTTTGAAGTTGGATCAGTTTTGAATTAATGCGAGATTAACAACAGTAATCGAAGTGACGTGGCACCATTAGCAGAGAATTACTGTAGCTTAATTATCCGGGTGTCACAGCCGAGTTGGACTTTTTTGGTTTGGGACATATGTGGATGTGAGAAAGTAGTGGAGGGTTTTGGAGCATATCACTAAGCATTTTGAGCAAGAACCTCATTAAGCAACACCTCATCCCTTCTTAATAGTATTGGCTTTTTCTATAGACTCAATGTGATCTTGGATCACTAAAATAGAAAATGTAGAGTCTTGTGCTTTGAGCTTGAGCCAATCTTCTGTCCTTAGCATTTTGAAGGGTCCACTTTCTAATCCATGCCATGCCAATCATTGAGCTTTCCTGAAATATTTATCTTGGAATAGCATTAGCTCAATGAGCTATATGTTGTTAGGAATTACCAAAACCACCCAGGGATAGTTGCACTTTTAATCTTCTTCCTCTAGATCAACAATCCACAGCCTCTTCGAACCTTGCTTTGATACCAATTGTTACGCAATCCCGGGGCCGCTAGCACCAGTGTTCCGACTCACATGCATCAATCAGGCCCAACCGGAGAGCAACACCAACTTATGAGAGGCCTTGGGCCCGCTCCCCCCAAAAGACTAGCATGTTAGGAGGGGACACCCCTCCCCCCCCCCCCCCGCCGCTTATAAATCATGTTATGTCTCCCCCACAACCGATGTGGCCCAAGGCCTCTCATAAGTTGGTGTTGCTCTCTGGTTGGGCCTCGGCTGGTGCTAGCGGACCCGAGATTGCGTAACACTTGATGTGTCCATTAGGGGTGCAAATTTGAATATTCAGGTACCCTCCTATCCTATTTAGTTCAACCAACTGAACAAAGTTTTCATAATTCATGTCATTTGTAGAGTTCTTTTAAGAGTTATTAAGTCCATTTGGTTGAACTAATTAGGTGGGAGGGTACCTAAATTTTTCAAATTTGCATCCGTATCATCCATCCTGTGCTGATGTGTGCGTTTCCCCTTCTTTTTAGTCTGAGTTTTGTTAGGGCATCCACAATGTTTAGAGGCAATATGGCCTCTAAGCTGGGGTCCACGTACCTGCCTCTAAACTTAGCATAAAATTGTGCAATGTATCAAATTCAGTTCTGCCTCTAAGGTGGACCCATGCAGTCAACATGCACATAGAAAATACATTTTCCCATCAACTATTCTACTCCCTTCGTCCTAAAATATAAGACGTTTTTTGACTCTAGTGTAGTATTAAAAAATGTCTTACATTATGGGACGGAGGGAGTGCATGCAGCATGCACAGCTCAGTATGGCAAGTAGGGACGGGGAATTATTTTAGTAAGGAGAGAAACATGAAGGTGGCCTCTTAGCTTGGAGTCGATGGCAGCCGTTTTAGCTTAGAGGCGACCCCTTGCAATGTATGGCGCCGGCCTCCATGTCGATAGAGGCAGGCTTAGAGGCAAAAAAAAGAGCACACTGTGGATGCTCTTAGTGTCTTCGTCCTGCTCCGTCATGAGTTTTTTTTCATTACTGGAGTGTGCAAGCAGCTGTTGGTTTCTTTTTTTTTAAATCAATGTTGCCGCTTTATTCAATCAAAAGCATTCGGAATTTCGTCCGAGATTACGTCTAGCACACAGCCTGGGGTATCTCCCAACCACAACTTACACAAATCATCACCAACACCGACTCTAGCTAATTTATGCGCGGCAACATTAGCCGAACGACGAACCCAAGACACTTTAAACTCAGAAAAAGATGCAAGGATGGACTTAATCTCCTGTATCCACGGCCCAGCGTTGGCACGATCCTTGTGCGGACTTTGCACCCTATGGACAACACCTAGAGAATCGAGCTCGACGTGAACCTTATCAGCGTTGATCTCCTTCGCCACCTGAAGTCCCCGTTTGCAAGACACAATTTCCAATGCTTCCGGATCCACAATGTTGTGATAAACATGACAGAGCCCAGCATGAAACGCGCCCCAATGATCTCGGATGACCGCTCCCGCTCCACCCTTGTCACCTCCTCTTTGCACCACTCCATCCGAGTTGACCTTAAGCCAACCCTCATCGGGTGGCCTCCACTTCTCCTTGACCGGCGCCGCTGTCGGTCGCCTTTCTTTCGTGTGAACTGCCTTCCACTCGTTCATGTATGACACCACTGTGCCCATAATTTCATGTGGAGAAGCTATCAACTTTCCATCCCTCGCTTCATTTCTTGCCAACCATAGACCGTATGTAGCTTGAATCATGGCAGCCCGCTCCTCGTTGTCTGCATTGGCAAACCACCCAAGTAACCAACTAGCTAATGCACCCTGGGAGTCGATCTGACAAGGTGGGATCGCCACCTTAACCCCCTTTTCCGAGTGAAGAAGCCGCCAGAATAGCGCAGAATGTTGGCATGACCAGAAACGGTGCAGCACCGTCTCTTCCCGACCACACACAACACAAAAAACACCGGGTTTGATGTGACGTCGGTGAAGTTCAGCTCCCACCGTAAGCCCATTCCTAATCATCCTCCACATATGGATCTTTGCCTTGGCTGGCGCGTTTGTGTCTCATAGCGCCATATATCCCTTGTGCTGCGCCATCGTGCTCGAGGGTCCCGGCTGTCCGGTCCTGGATCTGCTCATGACCATTCTCAAGTGATACGCATACCTGACGGTGAACTCTCCATTCTTAGTGAAATTACAAGCATGAAAATCATCCGTTCCTGGACCCCCAATGGCTATTTGCCTAATATCCTGTGCATCCTCTGCGGAAAACATTGCATGTAGCTTAGCCATATCCCAGCCTCTTCCATCATGCACAAGCAGGTCTGCCACCTTAGTAATGCCCGGGATGTAAAGCTGACCCAGCGGTCGCATGCTTCCCGCCCTTGGAATCCAGTTGGCGTGATGGATATTCACAGAACTTCCATCTCCAATGCGCCATACAAGCCCCTCATTCAGTAAATCCCTCCCATGGAGGATGCTCTTGAAGGTGAACGATGCCGAGGGGGGGTGCCGTTGCTGATAAGATTGAGCCGTCGTTGAAATAACGAGCTTTCAGCACCCGTGCGCAAAGAGATGTCGGCACCTATAGGATTCTCCATGCTTGCTTTGCCAGCAAGGCTTGGTTGAAGGCCTCTGGGTCATGAAACCCCATTCCACTAGCCTGTTTGGCCGCACACATTTTTTTCCATGATATCCAGTGTACCTTACGTTCACCATTCGTTGCCGCCCACCAGAATTTTGAAGAAATCAAAGTCAGGTTCCAGCACATCTTCTTCGTAAGCTGAAAGCAACTCATGGTAAAAGTGGGTACAACTTGTAGCCCAGATTTGATCAACACTTCCCTCGCTGCTTTAGATAGTCCTTGCCCCTTCCATCCGCTAACCTTGCCTTTCAAGCTTTCCGTCACATATCTGAATGTACCCTCCTTAGACTTTCCAACCAGTGTTGGTAGCCCGAGGTATCGCTCACTAAGAGCTTTTGACTAAACTCCCAAGGTATTCTTTATTTACTCCTTATCGTCCTCCTGATAACCTTTCCCAAAGAAAATAGAGGACTTCTGCAAATTGACTCGTTGGCCCGATGGCTCTTCATATTTTCTCAATATTTCCTTCAAAGTCACCATGTTATCATGTGGCCCTTCCAGAAACACAATACTGTTATCTGCAAACAGAAGATGAATAACATGGTGGCCAGTGCACCCAAATTTCACTCCCTTCACTTTCCCCTCCTCTTGAGCTTTTTTGAGTAGTGCAGAAAAACCTTCCACAAAAAACAGAAACAGATAGGGGGATAATGGATCACCCTGTCGGAGCCCCCTGGAAGGGGAGAAACCTCTCGATAGGCCACCATTAAGCTTCACCGAGAAGGTGGCCGACGTTACACACCGCATGATCGTAGCAATCCAACCTTGTGCAAATCCAATCCGTTCCATCATCTGTTGAAGGAAAAAACCATTCAACCCTGTCATACGCCTTCATCATGTCTAGCTTGATGGCACATAATGGTTTCTTCCGCTTCCTCTTACGTATAGCGTGCACACACTCATACGCAACAATCACATTATCAGTAATCAACCGCCTCGGGAAAAAGGCACTCTGCTCCTCAGAGATAAGCACGGGTAGAATACCCTTAAGCCGGTTAGCCAGCACCTTCGTCGTGATCTTATAGAGAACATTACAGAGGCTGATTGGTCGGAACTGTGAAAGCAACTCCGGTGAGTTGCATTTCGGAATCATAACAATAATCGTATCATTGAAGGCCTCTGGCGCAGCTACACCATTCGAAAAGTCCTTCACTGCCCGGCACACGTCATGTCGAACCAGCGACCAATGTCGTTGGTAAAATAGAGCCGATAAACCATCCGGCCCTGGTGCTTTCGTAGGGCCCATCTGGAAGAGCGCCGCCTCAATTTCCTCATCCGTGATCGGTTCCAGCAGCAGCTTGCTCATGTCCTCCGTCACCATGCTATCAATGTTCTGTAACAAGTCAGCTACCCCTCGGAGCCTTCCGAGGTAAATAAAAGCTCATAGAACTGAGCAGCCATATTGCGCATCTCCTCATTGACCCTGCAAATAGAACCATCTTCCCGTTTCACAGCTTTCACCGTGTTCTTCCTCCTCCTATGAGAAGCTCTATTTTGAAAATATTTTGTATTTTGATCCCCCGCTCGTAGCCAATCTACTCGTGACCTCTACCTATACATTATTTCCTCCCGAGCATAAATTTCACGCAGCTGTTCCTCCAACTCGCGGACCTCTAGTGAGGATCCCGACGTTAGAAATCTGTTTTTTGCATCCAGCAGCTGCGCTTTTAGTTTCGCCACTTGTCTCCTGATCGAGCCAAAAACCTCTCTTGCCCAGCGCTGCATTGATCCCGCCATTGCGCCAAGTCTATCCCAGGTCGCTGCAAGCCCTTGTTCGCCTGATGCAGCCACTGCCCAAGCTACATTTATCATGTTTTTGTATTGATCATGCCGCATCCATGCTTCTTCGTACCTGAATAGTCCGTCTCCTCCTCTAGCGCGGCTTGGAGCAGTCTCTAGTGGACGCACAAGGAGGGCTTGGTGATCCGACTCCTCGGTGAGGATGTGTTCCACTGTTGTCCCCGGAAACATGGTTAAGAAATCATCATTGCATGTGGCACGATCCAACCGAACCTGGATATTATGAGATCCATCTTGTTTATTATCCCATGTATAAGGGTATCCTGAGAAGCCAAGATCTGCTAGGCGGCAGTCGTCCAAGCAGTCCCGAAAGTCTTCATTTGTGAAAAGCTTCTGGGGTTACCCCCACGTTGATCGGTCTGAAATAAAGCTTCATTAAAATCACCAAGACAAATCCATGGGTGATCATCTTATGCTCGGAGGTAACGAATCGCATCCCATGATTTTTTTCCGAAGATCCGTACGAGGTTCCCCGTAGAATCCAGTGATCCTACAAGTCTTACCCTTAAAGGCCACCACTGCATCGATGAAATATTGGCACCACGGCCTCACTGTTACCTGCACATGATCTCTCCACCATAGGCTAGACCGCCACTGCGGCCCTTGCAATCCACTGCTACACCCGAAGTAAAACCTAGACTCCACTTGAGCCTTTCCATTGCTCTCGCCTTCTTTTTTGTTTCACATAAAAACACCACCGCTGGGTTGTGGGACCGTATCAGATCTCGTAATTCGCCCACCGTCGAGTCCAACCCCAGTCCTCGACAGTTCCAGGCCAATATATTCATTGTGACCGGCGGCCCTGCCTCGCAGGGTCCGCCGATTTATCATTGTGCTCTTCAATACGATCAAACACAGTGGAGGTCTTCTGCCTCATGTCGCGAACGAAGGTATCATTACCCACTTGTCTGTCCAAGTCCCCCTTTGCTACCCAGTACTGCTTCGGCCTCCTCTTCCTCTCTCTTTGGGATTCATGTCTTGGGCTGCTTGGAGAGCGATGTTTCGCCGTATACCCTGGCCTCGGCTTCCTCACATAGTACCCCTACTTGCGCTCTCGCCCCCTGAATTGGCTTGAAGATCCAGCTCCATCTTGATCCCAACGGCCTTGCTGCCTATACTTGAACCTCAACTCCTCTTGCTTCTCTTGTTAGCACCGTCGCAGTTCAGAATGCAAGTCTCTCTCCCTCTTCTGCTCCAAGGCATCCCGAAGATCTCTTTCCCGCGTTGCATCCAGACATTGTCTCTGTTTGTTGGGGCTAGAAACATCCTCACTGACCCTCTTGCCGTCCCCGCTAGTGCGGGAAACAGCCGGAGTGGTAAACTCACTTTGCAGATTACGTTTTGTTGGAAGATCACGGAATGTTCCTGTCTTCCTTCTGTCCCTTTCACCATCACTAGATCTCACACTTCCAAAGCTATTTGCATCCCTGATGGTGCACGGTGGGACCCCTCCTTAGGCCCCGAAGAGCGGCCAGGTGATGCCCGTAGCCATTCTCCCCACTGCTGATCAGGATCCACCGCCAGGACACACCCATTCTCGCCATGCACAAGTCGTCCACACTCAAAACAGAAGTGTGGAATCTTTTCATACTTAAAATCAAACCATGTTTTCTCTAGGTCATCTTCAGATTTCTTCAGATAGAATCCCCTCACCAAAGGCTCGCGGAGAGGAAGTTTAACTCTGAAACGCAGCTCCGAGCCCTTTGCAAAGCCATCTTTCTCCACATCCACCCGCACTATCTTTCCCAGCCAGTTCCCAAGTGCCTCACCGAAGGCCTTTGAGCGTTTGTCCAAGGGCAGATCTTCAACACGGACCCAAACATCCACAGAATCAAACGTCATCTCTGATGGTCTGGTAACTCCATCGTAATCCTTGAGCACTAAAACATTGAAGTCAAATTGCCATGGTCCATTGTTTAGGGCGTGTTTCCAATCTCCCTCGCTTCCGAATGTCACCACAAATAAATTTCTCCCAATGATCTTGAACTGGGCTTCTCTATGGACCCCAAGCCCTTGGCATGGACTTCTAAAGCGCGCGCTTATTCATCAGCCGAGGAGTGAATGCTTTCCCAATCACAGACCACTTCGCCGGACCCATGGCCTCCTTCTCGGTCAGCACTAAGCCTCCAAGCCGATCAGTCAAACTAGCCGCTGCCGCCGACGTTTTTCCATCACCCGGGGACACGGAGGAGTTCCTGCTATGAGAGCCCAGTGGCGTCCTCATCGCTGGAGCAGTCGCCTCCTTTTGTGCCGACGGTCGCGGCGTAGCCGCCGTTCTCTGTGTCTTCAATCCCGGCGTCACCGCCGTCACGGGAGCGGTCACCGCACTCCTCGACGCCGACGCTCCTTCCTTCGTCCTCTCCGCCATGGCTTCCCCACCAGAGGGAGAGCAGCACACCGACCCGCACGGTCGGAAACGCCGTCGTTCCCTCCCGTGCCGCCGAGATCCTCACCACCACCGCTCGCAAAAACCCTAACCCTAGCGCTTGAGCCGATCGCCTGGCAATCGCCTCAATCGCCTCTCCGTGTTTTACGTACGAGGTGGACCCGCCCAACGCGCCAGACTGCGTTAGGAACGTTTTTGGCGGCTGTTGGTTTCGATGTGTGCAGAGATCTCTTGGGAATCTTTTGGAAACTTTATTTTCTGGGGATCCTTGCTATATAATTTTCGAGACACATGTCTTCGTCCAATTTGTCTAGCAGTCTTCATGTATATTTGTACTGATTGTATTATATATTTAATATAAAGCATGGTTATAGAAAAAAGGTAAACGATTGGGGCCGGGGCACCCGCCGAACGTTCGGCCGGTTCGCGCGCCACGCTGGCCCCAACGTCCATGAAAACAACCCCCGAGCAAGACGCGTGTATGTGGTGGGCCTCGCACAACCGCCCCTTTCTATCCTTATCCTTTTTCCTGCCCCTCCTTTTTTCCTTTCTTCTACCTTCAGCAGAGACTCCACGGCCATGATTTTTCTCTCCTTCCCACTGCTCACGAACCACTGCAAGCTCCCCTCGCCGCCGGCTGCCGTCGTTGCTGCCGTTTTGCCGCTCCTACTCACCGGCCATCCGTGCCGACCGCGCTTGTCCCTTGGCCGCCCCATGCTTCTATCATAAGACTGCAGCTCACCCGCCAGCCGGTTCCAGCTCGCGACCACAGTGGTTGCAGCATCTCCATGCGTCACCGCCTTCGCTCGTCATCGTCGTCCGCTCGGACCACCATGTCCCCCCCCCTCCTCCGCGCAAAAAAATCTCAGCCAAAAACCAAAACACCATTGGTTTGCTGGAAGCAGCAAAAACACATGCCGGTTCTAGCAAAAAGCATCCACGATTCCAGCAAAACACGTCCCCACCACCGGGCATAGTAAGAACTCTCACCTATCGACGCAGCAAAAAATCATGCCGGTTCCAGCAAATTTTTTGGCCGGTTCCAGCAAAAACGAACTCGACGCTGTCCGGTTCCATCACCGGCGAATAGTGGTTGCAACTTTTCTGCCGCCCGGTTCCAGCAAAAAAAATCTCTGGTTGCAGTATCAGAGCTCGTCGTCTTCGCCGCCGGCAGCTGCTGGTTGCAACAGGCATGGACTCTGGTTCCAACATCTCCAGATTCTGGTTGTAGCTGAAACACTTCAGGTTGTAGCACCCGCGGCCTCCCTGCGCAAGCATTGACAACAAAAGTTAGATCTGTGTGTTTTTTGGTGTTGTTTTTGCTGCTTGGCATTGGGGATTTGTTTTGCTACAACTAATTTTTTTGCTGGAATTGTCTTTCAATTTTGCTGCAATTCAAGAGGATGGTGGTGCCGTCGCCGCCATGATTTTTGCTACATTTAATTTTTGCTGGAACCTCTTTTTTATTTTTGCTACAACCGGCAATCACAAAAGCTACAATCGGTGTTCACTTTTGCTACAATGGCGACGGGATGGCAGCATTGACGGGCTATTTTTTGCTGGAATCAGCACAATTTTTTGCTACTACCGACAGACATTTTTGTTGCCACCGGTAAACCCGAAGGAGAGTCCTTTTTCGCGAGCTCGTCGCCAGGGTGTTGCGACCGGCGACCGGTGCTACTCGGAGCTGCCATTGCCAGTGAGGGAGCTGCAACCGCAGGTGAAAGTTGTTGCATGCATGGATCTGACGAGGAATACATGACACGACGACTGCGAGGCCGGCGACCGACGGCCATGGATGGCATCTTCTCGGAGCTCGACGACCAGTGGAGCCCGTTGACGGGGACATCGCCGGCAGCGAGCGAGGTGGACCTTTTTTTCCTCACGCAAGATGTGCCAGGGGCGATGCTTGGTGTTGGTTGACTTTTTCTTTTGGTTCTCTGCGGACGAGATGTGAACGGGGAACGAGAACGAAGATTAAGCTCTAATCAAACGGTTGTTAGAGTGCCGCCCTAGAAAAAATCCTTTTTACGTCTAACGTAGTAACCAACTGATTTACTTCCAAATTTATTTGCCTGATATCGCATCTCCCATCAATTCACCTCCTCCCACTAATTTTTTTTTACAGTCTTGTTAAGTATCAGTCGATGCTATATCCGTGAGATCTTACCTTGAGAATCGTGTAAAATTTCTTTTCAGTTTTTTCTTTTTTTCTATTGCATGTTATGTCACTTGAGACCTAGCCACACCCTATATTGAAATGCTACAGATAGAAATATACAATGATGGCAGATGCCCTTTATTAGCTGATAATGCGCTCATCAGCGCATCTTAGATGTTTGATTACAGAAGTAACATGATAAAGATATACATAAGAGATCATCAGATGCAACTAGTTTCTGTGTGTACTTCTGACGTCTTCCCAGGAAGACCTCCATGAAAATACCGTGGTCCCAAATATATTTGCACAATCTGGTCTCTAAACATGACCACGCCAAGTCCTGCAAACTGCGATATAAAGATCCTGTTAATTAATGACAGATTTGAAGCATGTAACAACCATGTAAAGTAATTTCACCAAGATTACAGTATTTGTGCCTTGTGCTCCTTGAGAGTGGTTTAATTTGCATGTTTGCTGAACGAGACGAAACAACAGTCTGACCCTGATTCAGAGAATAAAAGATGGGCGGGCAAGTACCTAATTACATAGCCATCTCTGCTTGTAAAGCTGCCAGCTCATCGTCTTCAGTTTTACTACTCTGCGCAGTGGGCCGACTCGACTGCTGAGGTACACGCGCTGGAGCAGTCATAGGAGCACTTGTGGTAGGTGCTAGTAGCTGTGCCTCCAACTCCTCGCCCTCCAAATCCGCAAGTTCAGCTTCCAGCTCATCCTATCCAATGCAGTAAGAGGTTAGATTTATTTGGTTTGGTGAATGCATGTACATCTGAGAGATAGAGACAGAGAGACATACTTCATCAAAATCACTTGCTGCTCCCATAGGCGCAGATAGTAGATCCTGGATCTGCCTCATGTTCTCCATATTGTCATTAATTTCATCCATGGTTTTGTCAACATCATCAATATTTCTGGAAAAGAGGAAACACTTATATGATGAGGCTCGAGAAACAAATAAAATTATACACCTTATCTGTGGACCGAGAAGCAATCGCTAAAATAAAAGAAGCAAAAGAGAGACGTAAAAGCATTCTATCCCTATTGCTCAATGACAACAATTGTAATACTACTTAAAACTCTATTTAAACTGACCAGCTTTTAGAGCACTCCTATTACAAAGAAAAGCATTAGCAATCTGACATGTATGCTGTGTTCTACTAAATGTATCATATGGTGTTCGGTATAACTTTTAATCTATGATGAAACAACATATTATCAACGTTTAAGTGGGCATAAACTCTAACTTCTACCATGCAAGCCCTTTTAAGACTTGTTTGCACTAAACATTTATTATTGCACCACCTATATAAAAAAAACATCTGTTAAGTCACTAGACCAGCATTGTTGTACCATTTAGGACAATAAGCAATAAATTAGATGAAATTCACTGGAAGTACAAAATACAATGATCTCATTTAGAAAGAAAAGATAAATAAATAACTCAAATTCAAGATATTTGACTTGTTACATACGTTGATTTGTGCATAGCTTTCATTGCTGATGCTCCGGTTCTCAATGCATCCACAGTCTCTGTTGTAGCTTTTGCACCTTCCAGCATTATCATCTACAATAAGAAAAGATACAGAAAGTAATATAGTGAATATTAAATCAGACTATCCGAATAATAAGACCTAGAAGGAAATCAAACTATATTGTCCTTTGAGACTTCACCTGATCATGAATCCTTAACTGGAAATTCCCAAGCTGCTCCACCTGTTGCTCATATAATCTTTTCCTCTTCAAACACTGTATTGCAGCTATGACAAAGAAAAGAAAAGGCAACACTATTAGTTAATCCATTCTTTGTACCAGAATTCATTAGCTTCCGAAGAAAGAAAAACCATGCCATGTGGCAACACTACACAGTATGAAGCAGATATCATAGATGGCTGAATGAAGAAGGAAAGACGACTGTGTGTTTTGAGCAATATCAGGAGCAAAGATGGATTTGTGGAAAGGAACAATATTTTCTAGGTAGGTCACTAGCAACACAACAGTCAACAGGTAAGGTGGTGCGTTTTTTGCACCAATGTTGAAAAAGGAGTATAAAAAAAACTGAAAGTTCTCAACGGAAGTTGCAATGCCAAATCAGAAAAGGGGGCCATAGGCCACAGGAGAAAAGCACAGAAACGTTATTTAGAAGTAGTAGCTAACTCGTCAAAAATAGTCTTAGTCTGTCTCATTAGAAAAGGATTATATGTGTATTTTTTTCATCTTCAAAGAAAAACATAAATCTATAATTAATACTTTGAAGGAATTAATCAAATGGTGATAACTAAGTATGAAGACTAGCATGATGGCTCACCAGACAACCTAACAGTAGGAAACTAGGAAAATAAAAGGCAAAATAGCAGGATAATAGCAGAAGGGGGCAAATTAAATGTACATGGTTATGAATATACGACCATTAGTATTAAATGGATAGAACATCACAGCAATAGCCCAAATAGAATGAAAGAACAGAGAGTTTTCAGGAAGTTATCCTGGAAGATCAATATATTTCTTGAAGCTGATATAAGATACCTTTTTTGTTCTTGGCTTTGGTGAACGCCTTGGCCTTCTCAACTTCAAGATTTGCCTTCTTCATTAGTAAATTTTCCTTCTTTTCTAACATTTCAAGAGTCTGAAGCATATTAAGAAAGTTAGTTTGCAGATACAAACTGTAACAAAATGAGAGCATTATAAGCACTATTAACATGTCATGGAAAAAACTTGTTCCTGAAAGCTGAAAGAATGCAACTCACATTAAAACTGATCCAAGCAATATTGAGTGGTTAAGATATCAAATTATGAGTTATACAGAGTTGAATTCCACTCGCCGATTATCCGACATTTGAATTTAATCCTTACACGCATTGAATGATTACGAGGGGTTTCAGAAACCAGAGGCCTAAGAAGACAGCAGTTATGTACATAGAACCCCCTTAATCTTATTTTCTACTTTTCTTGCTTTGGAAGTGAGTAATTGCAGCACTGAAAAGGATCCAGTGAAACAACAAGCATGTCAAAAATCTATGTTTCAATCTCCCATTCCTTTGAACCAACGAACTGGACCTTTTTTTGTAACTCTAAACAGTTTAAAGCATCATCAGCCTCCCACGTTATTTCATTGATTAAAACCATCTGTCCTAACAAGTGCTTATTAAATTAGAATCTCTTTACACCGCTCACTCTTGCATCATGCGACCATATTTTCCTTCCTTGGCATCACCACCAATCACATGACTATATCCCCCTTCACTCCTAATTATCACAAAGTTAAGGCATGGCTGACTTCGGTTTTTAGTATAAAATCTCTCTAATCCGTCTACTCACAGATTACCAGTATGGCAGCATCCCAGATAGCTGACACACATCATGAAGCTCCCATGAAGTAATGAGAAGTCACAACTAATCTGACCCACACCCATATATGCACAGAGCCTACACAGAACTACAGTATCATACTACGGTGGCAAATGGCAACCCCTCAAGAGTACTATCTAATCAGGGCGAGAGGGTCAATCGACTATCGATCCATTCACCTCGCTCAGCTTGTCGATGGAGGCCAGCGCGGACGCCTGGCTCTGCTCCTTGGACTTCCCGAACACCCTGCCGAAAACCCCCGACATGGCTGGCCTCCGACCTGCCGGATCGCGCTCCGATCGGCTTGAATCTGCGAGGGAGAACAAAAAAAACAGCAGCCGGATCAAAATCGAGCGGCGGGTTCGATCGGGCGAGTCGAGTGGGCGGAGGGACAGGTACCTCGGAACTGGAGCGCTCCCCTCTTGCTCGCGGGCGGCGCCTGGCGATGGCGGCTTCGTCGGCGGGGCTCGTGGTCTGGAGTCGCTCTGGTGAAAGCGGGCTGGGGAGAAGAAGGGGTAAAGCGGGACGCGGAGTTGTCGTTACGGCCACGGAAGCAAGGAAGGTGGTATTGGTATCGGTGCGGGATTACGTGTTTGGGCGGGTCGGGCCGGGTCCAGAGCCCGGTGGATTTTAGGGGTGGCAGACCCGAGCCCAGAGTAGTCGGGCTGCGAGAATATCCGAACACACACAATAAAAAAAATCCTCAAAATGCCTCAAAAAATCAAATTTAAAATTTGCTAAAAAATCATTTTTAAAAGCTCACCAAAAAATCAAATTTAAACGTTTAAATAAAAATAAAAATGCATGTCTACAACTCCTACTAATCTTTTATTTTTGCAAAAAGAATCCAAATCTATTATAAAAACCGACAACATTTGTCATGCAATCTGCATTTGTTGTGTTGCGTTACGATGCGCCATGAGTGGATGCAGGAGGAAGAAGGCTTCAACACCCCCAAAGGATTTGAATGTAAGGTGCATTTCAATTCAGTACGACGGGCACAATAAAAAAATACTTGAATTTATATCATACAAAATCGCAATCACAAATGGTGTTTTTTCAATATGAGCATAATAACACAATTTTATGTCACATATATTGAAGTGTTGAACTATATTAACAAAGTAATCATTAGTCAAATCCTTGTCTTAATGAATCAAAATATGATTTGCATTCTTTTCATAGAGGGCATAACACGGCACAATTGGACTACCCACCTTCAAGTAAGTATTGATTATGGGAATTTGAAGCAAACACAAACTACAAAGATCATCCATAAGACCAAAAGTTCTATCAGGGTACTTCTAACATTGACATCCTGAACATTAAACTAAAAAGGTTCAAAACTTACTTCAAGGGATGGGGATCGGATAAATTTGGTCATGATAAGAAGAGGAAGGAAGAACTCAGGATGGAGCTAGCTATGTTAGAAGAACTGGAAGAAAGTGGCCCCCCTGTCCCTGGAGTTGTACAACATCAAAATTGATGTTAGTACTGAGCTGCATGACCTGTTGGTAAATGAAGAGATTTTCTGGCTTCAACAGTCTCACGAGCGTTGGCTCTTAAAAGGTGATCTGAATACAGATTATTATCATAAAATTGCCAATGGGCGTAAGAGGAAAAACACAATTCACTCCTTGAGGGTTGGTGAAGTAGAGATTGAAGGAACACATGAGTTGATCGCCCACGCAACAGACTTTTATAAAAACCTGTTTGGGCCTGCTCCAGGCAACATGTTCCATCTAGACCCTAATACATGGTCTGCTGAGGAAAAACTTAATGCAAATGATAATGCTGATCTGTGCCGTGAATTCACGGAGGCAGAGGTCAAGGAGGCGTTGTTTTCTATGGCACATAACAGAGCCCCTGGTCCGGATAACATCCATGTTGAATTCTATCAGGTGTGCTGGGACATAGTTAAAAATGACATAATGCTGCTTTTCGAGCATTTTCACAAAGGGACTTTAGATGTCCAACGCCTCAATTATGGAGTGACTACACTTCTGCCTAAAACTGCTAGTGCTGATAAGATCCAGCAATTTAGGCCTATCTGCCTCCTGAGATGCCCGTACAAGCTAATTACTAAGGTTTTGGACCGGCGTGTGGAGAGGTACGCTGACAAACTAGTTAGCTCGACCCAGAATGCGTTTGTGAAGGGGAGAGGCATTATGGATGGTGTGCTCTCTTTACATGAGATTTTGAATTATACTCATATGAAAAAGAGGGTGGGGATTGTCCTGAAGCTTGACTTTGAAAAAGCCTACGATAAAGTTAACTGGGACTTTCTTTTGGAATGCCACAAGCTCTGAGGTTTTAGTGACACTTGGTGTGGATGGATTAAGCAAATTTTGCACAATGGGACAGTGAGTATCAAACTCAATAATCAGGTTGGGCCTTATTTCCAAAGTGCCAAAGGGGTTCGACAAGGAGATCCTCATTCCCCGTTCCTATTCAACTTGGTTGTTGATGCCTTGCGAAAATGATCACAAATGCTCAAAAAAAATAGCTTGTTGGTGGGTTTGGCACCTGATCTTATTCCCAACGGGGTTGCGGTGCTTCAATATGCTGACGATACTATTATCTGCTTGGATCATGATGTTGATAGAGCAGTTAACCTGAAGTTGCTGCTATACATATTTGAGCTGATGTTTGGGCTTAAAGTTAATTACCAAAAGAGCGAGATTTTCACTGTGGGTGGTGACGGGAGCATTGTGAAACACTATGTTTATTTGTTTAATTGTGATGTGGGTAGTTTTCCTATTAAGTATCTTGGCATGCTTGTCAGCTATACTACTCTCAGAGATTCAGACTGGGAGTTTATAGTGGCTAAGTATCTCAAAAGATTTGAGGTGTGGATTGGAAATGCCGCGTCCATGGGGGGAGGCTTACCTTGCTGGATTCGGTTGTTACCCAAATATCTTTATGTCTATGTGGCTTATGAGTAAAACTTTCATTGAAAAGCTGGACAAGCATAGAAGAATTTTTTTGGCAAGGATGCAACAAGAAAAGGAGATATCATTTGGTCAAATGGAGCAGGATATGTAGATCAAGAGATAAGGGTGGTTTGGGAGTTAAAGATCTTCGGAAACAAAAATTAGTTTGATGGTCAAGTGGTGGTGGAAACTAGAGACCCAAAATGGTTTATGGCAAGATATCATGCATGCTCGATACTTGAAAAACAAAACTGTGGCAACGGTCGAGCCCAGATTCAATGATTCCCCATGTTGGAAAGCCCTTCTTAAAGTCAAGGCCTTTTACATGGTTGGTAGAAAAATCAACATGGACTCTGGAAATCTCACCAGAGTATGGAAAGACTCCATTAATGGGTCAAGCCCCCTCCAGGACCGATATCCTTTGCGACTGGATATTTGCACCAATCAGGATTGTACTGTTGCTGAATTTAAATCTGTTGATACTAACACCTTCTTCAGGAGAAGGCTTACTCCTGACCTACAGAGGCAATGGGAGGACGTGAAAAAAAAAGTATTAATGATATGCATTGGGCTTAGGGGGGATCGGGTGCACTGGGGGAAATGGTAGATTTTCTACTAAATCTATGTATAAATGGCTGGAAAATCCTCTTAGTGGCTGTCACTACAGATGGATTTGGAAGGCTAAAAGCCCCCTCAAAATAGAAAATTCCCTCTGGCAGTTATCTCATGATGCTGTTTTGACTAGACAGGTCATGAAGGAGAGGAGATGGCCTGGGAACCCCAAGTGCTCTTTTTGTAATGATCTAGAATCATCTCCACATTTGTTTTTCACATGTCCTGTGGCTAGAGTTGTTTGGCGATGCGTTGGGATGGCGTTGGGTACTGATATGTGCCCGAGCAGTTACTGGCAGTATTTCTCCTGGTGCCACACGTTCCTCCCTGGAGGGAATTACCATACTGTGGGCCTCGCTGCCACTTGCTGGGCCATCTGGCTAGCTCAGAACCGAGCTACCTTTGAATAAAAGCAGATCAAAACACCCTTTGAGATTGCTTTCTCCATGTGTTCCTTTTTGTTGTATTGGGCAGGTCTGCAACAAGGGGAAGGAGTCAAGGAGTTGCGCAGCGGGGCGGAGTTGGTCAGGTCGAGCACGGTGAGTTTGAAGAAGATGTGCGATGCTGCGAGGAGACCAATCGAAGGGGAATGAAAATACAACTTCGTCTGCAAAGTGCTACTGGTGACTCAGGCTCTGGGATGCTGCGATTTAGCCTGTGTTGGCTTTTGGGTGTAATAGACTGTAGTATTTGGTGCGTCTGCTAAACTATGGTGCTGTCAGGTTTTCGTCCCATGGTGTTCGTTTCGATGTCGGGCGAACGCAGTGGGTTTCCTGGCAGTGCTCGAACTCGCTGTACCTCTTTCCCTCCCCCTGTCGTGTTCTTGGAACTTTGTATTTCCGTTCATTTGCAATGGAAAGGGGATGTATCTTAGAATTAAAATACGTCTAGTTACATTCATTTCTGCGACTAGTAATTCCGGACAGAGGGTGTATTTAACTGGGACACACAATCAGTTTTCTTTTTGACATCAGGGACACACAATCAGTTAGATGGGAGTGCTTGACAAAATTTCGCTGTGGTGATTTCACCGTCACAGCCTTTGGCAACCAAGGGATGAAGCTATCAACTGGAGAAGTTTGATGTCAGATCAACATATGTGATGTACAGACATTTTCATCAACTAATAGCTGGAAGGGGCAAATCAAACTTCAAAAATTATCTGCCTTTTGAGGATACATGCCAATTGTCTACAGCTCGTCATGTTCCAGCGCTTCTGCATTGTAGCGAATCATGGTCAGAAAATTCATGGTGTAATCTCCAAAACTTATCAATGAAAGCAAAGACGCCAACCAGATTTATCATCTCTGAAGAAAAACGAAATCTCTCTGGCTGCAGATTGCGGTGAATCTGAACCATGCACACAATTTTTCTCAGAGTCCAAGCCGCACATTGCTCTAATGCTGTAATGAGAAGTGTGGTGCTCGTAAATAAAATGAATTGCAAAAGCATAGAAGCAAGAGTTAGGTTCAAGCTCATTAATATGTTATGAGACATGGATCACAAACACTTGGGTAATGAAAAGGTGCAGTAAGTTTCCTATGGAACACTGATATTAGTTATTATTTATTAATATGTTTGCATTGGAGTCATCATTGATCTCACATAAGGTGTTCTCAACTAGAAAAAGGAATGCTGTAGTTCTTAACCTGTCAGGGTGTGAAGTTTTAGCCTTTCTTGCATCAGTTGGCCCTATCAAATTTCGCCAGCGTGAAATGGCATCAGGGCTTTCCAGAACCATAGCACAAACTGGACCACTGAACATCAGCACAAACAAAAACAATCATGTCAGAGGCTGCTTTGTATGAAGAGCAGATTAGCATGATAGTACTCAAATGCAAACAAGAAACTTAAATGGAGTTCTCCCGAAAAAAATAAAAAATATACCAAAATGTCTTATGGAAGAGTTGGGCAGCGCAAAGTGCCAAAGTGTTCAAGAATGTCGATCAACCTCCTCATGTCACAGTTCACAACATTGTCTCCAATTTACCCTTTTGTTGCATCAGTTCAAGAAACCCTAAAGTAAGGTAGCCACTATGTCTTGGCAGGAATACCTAGCCTTGAATACTCCACACCGGTTTTGAGCAACATATTCAGGTGGGGACTGGCCCCGCGCACACCTAGCAATTGCCTAAAAAATGTGCTATGAGATATGAGCCAAGAAATGTCCAATTTTGCTCGGGACGTAATGTGGGCATGCTTACTGGATTTTACAACGAACACTCTGTTTGGTTTGTGTTGTGGGTGTGTCAGAAGCGGCTGTGGGCTGGCTGTGGTGGGAAAGCTGCTGTGCTGAGAAAGCAGATGTGATGAAGGTTGGTCGTTTGGAAATACGGCCGTAGAGCGGTGTGAGCTGAGAAAATGTCTTAAATGCCCCTAGGGTACTCGGATGATTGTATGTTGATCACATGTTGATTTGGCTATAGATGACTGAGTTGGAACTTGTAAGTTAATCGCCTGTTATTATGTCGATTTTACTATATAAGTAGCTAATTTTGCCAAAAATATTCTTAAATAATTATTTTACAATCTTTAAAAATATTGATAATGAATTTCTTAATATGTTTATTATATTACTGCAAAATGACTCCTAAGCACCAAGTTCAATTCTTCACAGAACACTCCTAATCACCTAATTTCTCTGAACCATGACATGAACAATTGTCTTTTCTAAATCGCTGGATATAAAAAAGAGATTTGTAAATCTAAAACATCACAGATTCTCTGAACCATTGCCACATATATCAATCATCTGATCTCCTCTGTATATATACAACTCTTCTGCCTAAAGTGTGCATGTTTTCAGAAATTAATTGATTTCTCATACCAAGAAACTGAAGAAACAAATTTAGCTCAGGAATTAGGTATTGGAACAGAGGTGGCATTAATCAAATTTCCCCACGGCCTTAGGAGGAACAAAACAACATGTCTTTAGAACAAAACATACGGACATACCTCGTCATGTACTTCACTAGGCTGTTGAAGAAGCTTCTATCGGCATGTTCAGCATAGAAGAGTGATGCCCTCTCTGCATCCAGATGGACAACTGCCTCTTCTATGATATCAAATCCAGACCCCAAGATGGCCTCCTTGATTTTTTCCTTGTAGTTGCCAGACAAACCATCCGGCTTGATCATTGCCAACGTCCTCTCTCTCTCCACAGCCTCACAGCTCCGGCACCTGAATTAATTACACACCAAGGCATGCAGTTCAGACTCAGATTACACAAAACTACATACTGTACTACAGGCATTTCCTCCCTACAACTACCTCCGTCGCAAAGCATCCCTGAACAGAAACCGGCTTCGATTCGATTGCAGTAACAACTATGGTTAGCCCCAAGAACGTTTAATATAGTCATGCCCACCCAAATTATCTCAATTAAGCGAGCGACGCGGTGGCCCGAGGATGCCGCCGGGGCTGATTTATGAGCGAAATCTTGCTCAGATCTGCCACGGCAGGCATGCTAATCCAGCAAATCTAACATGTTCATGACAAAGAAAGGCTAAGAAGCCATCCCCTCTGCAGCAATTAATTCAGCACACGAGATCCCCAAAGGTTCACTAGAGGAGTAAATGTAGAACAAGTGCGGCCAACCTGTGGAGGAAGAGAGCAAGAGAAAGCAAGCAGATGACGAGAACGGGCGCTACCGACGACGCTGCCCCGGCCATCTCCGGTGAGATGGGACGAAACCTAGGAGAGGTCGGCGCCGGTGTTTAGTGTGTGTTTGGTTTGGGTCGGGGTGGAATGGAACAGTAGATTGAAGAGGGTCAGGGGCGGCGGGGCGAGCGGCTGCTACGGCGGGTCACCGGCGGCGGCAGAGGCGGAGCACCTGCTGCTTCTCCTCAATTTTTGGGTTGATGGTTCTCTGTCCAATTTTATTTTCTCAAAATGCTGTTGTCCAATGTGCTACCTTTTCTCTTTTTATCTCTCCTGTCTTTTTTTACACTAAACCTACTTTATTCACAGTTTCACACTGGTTGCACGTTCACAAACATAGAAATTACAGCCACAGGGGCCGAGTCTATAAACGAGGTAAGCGCGTCTCCAACGCGTAGACTTGTCCGCAAATAGTGATACGAGAGCCGGTCATCCAACTCGGTCCCCAAAGTGTTTGTCCCTATTTTTTAAAATCTATAGCACTCAAAATAAATAGCATATTAAGAGCCTGTTCGGCATCAGTCTGCTCCATGGCTCCATGGCTTCGGGAGCGGACGGAGTTGTAGTTCAAAGTTTTTTGGAGCGGGCAAACAGCCGCTCCGCAGATACTAGGAGCCGGTGGAGGCCCGAACGGAGGTCACCCATAAAGGATAGATACCATCAACCAGATAGTAGCTCATGTTATAGTCATGCCCATTGACGGTATAGTTGCACAAAGGAGCTTGCCCTTCAGTCATCCTAGCAAGTAATGGAGGTTGCCGCAGCGCATTGATGTCTGTGAGACCTGGGCATGCGAAAGAAGGCATGCCAAATCCACAGGTCCTATGATGCAACTTCTTCAATGATGGCGATGAGCTTTTTAACATGGTCCTGACATTGCCCTTTAGAGCATATGGGTAGTTCTTCCATTTCTAGTGCGTGCAATCAAGAGACCTAAGCATACAGACACATCATGCTTGCTTCTAAGAGTTCCATGAGCCTTTTGAAGGAAATATGCCCTAGAGGCAATAATAAAGTTGTTATTTTATATTTCCTTATTCATGATAAAGGTTTATTATTCATGCTAGAATTGTATTGATCGGAAACCTAAATACATGTGTGAATATATAAACAAACACCGTGTCCCTAGTGAGCCTCTACTTGACTAGCTCGCTGATCAAAGATGGTTCAGGTTTCCTAACCATGGACATGAGTTATCATTTGATAATGGGATCACATCGTTAGGAGAATGATGTGATGGACAAGACCCATCTGTTAGCTTAGCATTATGATCGTTCAGTTTTATTGCTATTGCTTTCTTCATGTCAAATACATATTCCTTCGACTATGAGATTATGCAACTCCCGGATGCCGGAGGAATGCCTTGTGTGCTATCAAACGTCACAACGTAACTGAGTGATTATAAAGATGCTCTACAGGTATCTCCGAAGGTGTTTGTTGAGTTGGCATAGATCGAGATTAGGATTTGTCACTCCGAGTATCAGAGAGGTATCTCTGGGCCCTCTCGGTAATGCACATCATAGGCTTGCAAGCAAACGACTAAGGAGTTAGTCACGAGGTGATGTATTACGGAACGAGTAAAGAGACTTGCCGGTAACGAGATTGAACTAGGTATGAAGATACCGACGATCGAATGTCATGCAAGTAACATACCAATTGACAAAGGGAATTACGTATGTTGTCATTATGGTTCGACCGATAAAGATCTTCGTAGAATATGTAGGAGCTAATATGAGAATCCAGGTTCCGCTATTGGTTATTGACCGGAGAGGTGTCTCGGTCATGTCTACATAGTTCTTGAACCCGTAGGGTCCGCACGCTTAACGTTCGATGACGATATAGTATTATATGATTTTGGTGACCGAATGTTGTTTGGAGTCCTGGATGAGATCACAGACATGACGAGGAGTCTCGAAATGGTCAAGGGGTAAATATTGATATATAGGACGATAGTATTCGGACACCGGAAGTGTTCCGGAGGTACCGGGTACATATCGGGTCACCGGAAGGAGTTCCGGGCACCCCTGGCAAAAGATATGGGCCTTATGGGCCAAGAGGGGAAACACACAGCCACCAGGGGCTGGTGTGCCCCCCATATGGGCCGAACCAGAGGAGAAGGAAAGAGGGGAAGGGAGAAGGAAAGGGGGGATTCGGCCTCCCCCTTCCTTCCCTCATCCCTCCTCTTTCCTTCCCCCTCCGGCAAATAAGGCAGGGGGCGCCGGCCATGGGGCGACCCCAAGTAGGATTCGGCCTACTTGGGTGCCTCCTGGATGCCTCCCCTCTCCCTCCTACCTATATATATATGTGGGGGGGGGGCTAGCACAGACAAGACAATTGCCTAGCCGTGTGCGGCGCCCCCCTCCACCGTTTACACCCCCGGTCATATTTTCGTAGTGCTTAGGCGAAGCCATGCGGAGATCACTTCACCATCACCGCCACCACGCCGTCGTGCTGACGGAACTCATCTACTACCTCGACGACTTGCTGGATCAAGAAGGCGAGGGACGTCATCGAGGTAGTAGATGAGTTCCGTCAGCACGACGGCGTGGTGACGGTGATAGTGAAATGATCTCCGCAGGGCTTCGCCTAAGCACTATGAAAATATGACCGGGTTGTAAACGGTGGAGGGGGCGCCGTACACGGATAGGAAATTGTCTTGTCTGTGCTAGGGCGCCCCCACATATATATAGGTGGGAGGGAGAGGGGAGGCAGCCAGGAGGCACTCAAGTAGGCCGAATCCTACTTGGGGTCTCCCCATGGCCGGCGACCCCTGCCTTATTTGCCGGAGGGGGGAGGAAAGAGGAGGGAGGAGGGAAGGAAGGGGGAGGCCGAACCCCCCTTTCCTTCTCCCTTCCCCTCTTTCCTTCTCCTCTGGTTCGGCCCATATGGGGGGCACACCAGCCCCTGGTGGCTGGTGCGTTTCCCCTCTTGGCCATAAGGCCCATATCTTTTGTCGGGGGTGCCCGGAACCCCTTTCGGTGACCCGATATGTACCTGGTACCCCCCGTAACACTTCTAGTGTTCGAATACTATCGTCCTATATATCAATCTTTACCCCTCGACCATTTTGAGACTCCTCGTCATGTCCGTGATCTCATTCGGGACTCCGAACAACATTCGGTCACCAAAATCACATAACTCATATAATACTGTATCATCATCGAACGTTAAGCATGCGAACCCTACGGGTTCGAGAACTATGTAGACATGACCGAGACACCTCTCCGGTCAATAACCAATAGCGGAACCTGGATGCTCATATCGGTTCCTACATATTCTACGCAGATCTTTATCGGTCGAACCGTTATGACAATATACGTAATTCCCTTTGTCTATCGGTATGTTACTTGCCCGAGATTCGATCGTCGGTATCTTCATACCTAGTTCAATCTCATTACTGGCAAGTCTCTTTACTCATTCCGTAATACATCACCTCGTGACTAACTCCTTAGTCGTTTACTTCCAAGCTTATGATGTGTATTACCGAGAGGCCCAGAGATACCTCTCTGATACTCAGAGTGACAAATCCTAATCTCGATCTATGCCAACTCAACAAACACCTTCAGAGATACCTGTAGAGCATCTTTATAATCACCCAGTTACGTTGTGACGTTTGATAGCACACAAGGCATTCCTCCGGCATCCGGGAGTTGCATAATCTCATAGTCGAAGGAATATGTATTTGACATGAAGAAAGCAATAGCAATAAAACTGAGCTATCATAATGCTAAGCTAACGGATGGGTCTTGTCCATCACATCATTCTCCTAATGATGTGATCCCGTTATCAAATAACAACTCATGTCAATGGTTAGGAAACCTTAACCATCTTTGATCAACGAGCTAGTCTAGTAGAGGCTCACTAGGGACACGGTGTTTGTTTATGTATTCACACATGTATTAAAGTTTCCGATCAATACAATTCTAGCATGAATAATAAACTGTAGGATCGAAAGTATGTCTATAGGGGGGTTTAGACTACTTGACCAAATAAAAATCTAGCCTTTTCCCAATTTTAAGTCTTGGCAGATTTTAGCAACTTTGGACAAGTCAAGCAATCAACCTACACATGCAATTCTAAGAGTATAGCAGTGGAATGTAAAACAATTGCACATGAAGGTAGAGGGAGGAGTTTGAGAGAGCAAACGCAATGTAGACACGGAGATTTTTTATCCGTGGTTCCGATAGGTGGTGCTATCGTACATCCACGTTGATGGAGACTTCAACCCACGAAGGGTAACGGTTGCGCGAGTCCACGGAGGGCTCCACCCACGAAGGGTCCATGAAGAAGCAACCTTGTCTATCCCACCATGGCCATCGCCCACGAAGGACTTGCCTCACTAGGGTAGATCTTCACGAAGTAGGCGATCTCCTTGCCCGTACAAACTCCTTGGTTCAACTCCACAATCTTGACGGAGGCTCCCAAGTGACACCTAAACAATCTAGGAGACACCACTCTCCAAAAGGTAATAGATGGTGTGTTGATGATGCAATCCTTGCTCTTGTGCTTCAAATGATAGTCTCCCCAACACTCAACTCTCTCTCATAGGATTGGATTTGGTGGAAAGATGATTTGAGTGGAAAGCAACTTGGGGAAGGCTAGAGATCAAGGTTTATGTGGTTGGATTGGAATATCTTGACCTCAACACAAGTGTAGGTGGTTCTCTCTTAGAAAATGTATGTTGGAAGTGTAGGCATGTTCTGATGGCTCTCTCCGCGAATGAAGAGTGAGTGGAGGGGTATATATAGCCTCCACACAAAAACTAACCGTTACACACAAATCACCAAACTCGGTGGGACCGGTTCAGAAAACTCGGTCAGACCGATTCAGTTCATAATGTGACCGTTAGGCTTTTCGGTGGGACCGACATGTCAACTCGATAGGACCGATTTCATTAGGGTTAGGGCATAACGTAATCTCTGTGAGACCGATTACACAAACTCGGTGAGACCGATTTTGGTTAAGCTAACAAAGAGTTGGTGAGGCAAACTTGGTGGGACCGATTCGCTCATCTCGGTGAGACCGAAACGTTACGAAAGGGAAACAGAGAGTTTGCATTGCGCACTCGGTGGGACCGATCGCTCATCTCGGTTGGACCAAAATGTTACGAAGGGAAACAGAGAGTTTGCAATCCCATCTCGGTGAGACCGAGATCCCTATCGGTAAGACCGAAGTGACCAGGGTTTTGAGGCAGTGGCTATGTCAACTGAACTCGGTGGCGCCGGATAGAAGGTTTCGGTGGGGCCGAGTTTGACTTTTGGTTTGGGACATATGTGGATATGAGAAAGTGGTTGAGGGCTTTGGAGCATATCACTAAGCATTTTGAGCAAGAAACCCATTAAGCAACACCTCATCCCCTTTTAATAGTATTGGCTTTTCCTATGGACTCAATGTGATCTTGGATCACTAAAAGTAAAATGTAGAGTCTTGAGCTTTAGAGCTTGAGCCAATCTTTTGTCCTTAGCATTTTGAGGGGTCCACATTCCTAATCCATGCCATGCCAATCATTGAGATTTCCTTAAATATTTATCTTGAAGTAGCATTAGCTCAATGAGCTATATGTTGTTAGGAATTACCAAAACCACCCAGGGATAGTTGCACTTTCAGTCTCCCCCTTTTTGGTAATTGATGACAACATATAGATCAAAGCTTCGATAATGATCATAAGATTTAAATACATCGTCGCTTTGAGAAGTATGTGATAAGCAAGAGCTCCCCCTAAATTTGTGCATTATTTAAGATTTGCGTTTGAATGCAAATGCACAATCGATTAGGATCATGGGTCACTCTTCCATGTCACATACATCTTGGTGGAGCGCTCAAAATGATATAAATGAAAAGCATGCACTCATCACCAAGCAAAGTGAATGATCATATAGGGATATAAGATATAGTGTCATCCAAGCAAACATTAAAGTAGCATATGATCAAACACATGATCAAACAAGTATCTCACACAGACATAGAGTATAAACCAAGCACACAAGAAGTTCAACCAAAAGCAAGAGAGACAAAGAGGCAAAACACTCTCTCTCGAAGCCTATGATCTATACATATTTCTCCCCCTTTGGCAACAAGTTACCAAAAAGTTCGAAAATGCATAGTGCTATGCGTCTCTTAGGCTTGGTCTTCGGGAGGTGGTGTAGAGAGAACTCCAAGGACGAAGGCATCAGTTGATGTAGCTGGAGCTGGTGGAGTGGCTACTGGAGGTGGCACTGAAGTTGTGGATGCTGGTGCTAACGCTGTAGCTCTAGTATATGGTACTGGCACTGCAGCAGACCTCTGACCTCTAGGCACTCGCTGAAAAGCATCAGTAGTTGTCTTCCCTTTCCTCTCTTCTGCTTCCTCTTGGAGCAGCTCAACTGTTGTTTGTATCTCAGTAACCTTCAGATCAAGATCATAAAATTTTGTCTCTATGATCCTCTCGAAGCTCTCCTGATTCTGAGTCAGGGTGGCCAAGCCCTTCTCAATCCTCAAAGTAGATTGGATTAGATATGCTAGCTGATCTTGCTTGCTCTTCAGGAAAACTTGAGATGCTTCCTCAACACTTGGCATCTTGGCAGCTTTCTCTTCCTTAGCTTTAGCTCTCTTCTCTTGTGCTTGCACTCATGAGGGTTCATTCTCATTCATCACATCTGTGTTGTCTTCAAATTCAGGATATAGGGGTAGATGCTTCTTCTTGGCATACACATCCAAGTCATCCTCATGATCTTCTGGGGCATTTATCAGCTTGGCCCATTCTTCAACAGTGGATTGGTACCTAGTACCTTCAGACATCCAAACTATCCTCCCATCTGGATAGAAGTGAGCTGTGGAGTAAAACTGCATGATTAGCTCATCATTCCACTTGGTGAGCTTCTGAGCAACAAATTTGTCAACTCCACATGCTTTGAAGCTGTCATGTACTCCTGGGAAGTGGTCTTCTTTCTCCTTGATGTACTCCCAGTCAACCCATTTCATTTCACACACAATTGGCTTCTTGTCAAGAAGAATGGTCTCATAGAAGTCCTGTTGTTCTTTTGTATGGAACCTGTAATCAACTGCAGTCCTCCTCCTCACAGCATAGGGATCAGACTGTCTCCACAATCTCAGTCCAGCATCTTTTCTGATGTGCATGTCCTCAGCTACTGGATGAGCATAATTATGGTCTAGAATCCTGGGTTTCAATTTTCTCAGAACAAGAGACTCATCATCCTCTTCTTCAATCTCAGGCACTGGGCCTTGTTCTTCTCTTCTGCAGGAATGTTTTTGGTGCTTCTCTTAGGTTTTGGAGGCTTCTGAGCTTGAGCTGTTGCTTTGGGAGCAGTCTTGGGCTTCTGAGCTTGATAGCATCTCCCATAAGCTTTTGAGCTTTGGGTGCTGGTGCAGCATCCTCTTCCTCTTCCTCTTCTGAATCTCTCACCATAGTTGATTTTCCAAGAACTCTTGCACTTGTGGTTCTCGCCCTCTTCTTTTTCTTGTCATCTCCTGTTGCTTCACCATCATCAGATTCTATGGTGAATTTCATTGTCTCTCCTGTTGCAACCTTCCTTGGCTTTGACATTGGGATTTTTCTGGCAGGTGCCTTCTTATTCAAGCCTGATTTTGTTGCAGCAGCTGTGCCATACTCTTTCTTCAAGACTTTCTTCTTTGAGGTGGCCTCATCCTCAACAGCCACATAATCCTCATCCTCAGAGTCTGAGGTTCTCTTCTTCCTTGTTCTGGTGGCTGCCTTGGGCAAATTGCTAGGTGTGCTCCTGCTGCCCTCATTATAGCTGCTAGAGGGACTAGTGCCCTCACTCATATGCACTTGCTCTTCAGATCAGTTCTGACTGTCACTCTGGTTAGACATCTTGGCAATCGCATTGGCAGCAGACCCTGTGAATAGATGTAGATGAGGTAGAGTAGATGAGCATCACAAAGTGCAGAGGTTTTGCAAAATAGATGACTCAAAAACTTAGTTTTAGTTCTCCATAGAAAGCATTTCGGAGCTACCGATTTGTTAAACTTGGTGATACCGAAGCAACTTTTGGAACCTAAACTAGTGAACTCGGTCAGACCGAGTCACAGTTTGGTGGCACCGAGATTGCTAGGGTTTCACAGGGAATTGAACTCGGTCACACCGATTTGCAGTTTTTGGTCAAACCGAAAAGTGCACGTGCAATGGCCTAAGCCAAATCGGTGGGACCGATTTCTACAACTCGGTCGGTCCGAGATGAGTTCGGTGGAGACCTAACCCTAAATTTTCAAATCAAATCTAACCTAAAGGATGCTATCTGTGGATAGATCGTTTGCATACGTGGTAAAGATCATGGCAAAGCAATGTGCTATGAATCGAAGTTAAGGAAATAGCACATAGAGTCGAACCCATACCCTAGTTCGGCGGGAGTTTGCTACGGCGACAACGGCTGAGCAGATTTCCGTTGACTGCGATGGAAACCAACGGCGGGAGGTCGCTGGCGGCGAGGAGACGATCCAGAGACCCGAGGAGGCAGAGCAGGACACACGCGCGGGCTGAGGAGTTTGAAATTTTTTTCCAAAATCTCACCCGTGGGTATATATATCCCGACCCTATCGGTGTGACCGAGTGGAACAACTCGGTGGCACCGAGATGCAGAATCGCAAGCGGTTACTGCAACTCGGTGTGACCGAAAAGTTCAAATCGGTTGCACCGAGATTGAAAACGTAGATCAATTTAGTGAACTCGGTGTGACCGAAGTGGATGACTTGGTCATACCAAAATGCACAAAGAGGTTTTGGAAGTTTAAGTCTATGACGAATCGGGGACTCCGAGTGCTCCTCACACAGAGTGGTTCGAATCTGACTTGATCAAACTTTGTGATGTAGCTTGAATAGAGTTTGAGACGAGAAAAGCATAGATAGCTAGAGGGAGTTCTTAGACATTCTTGTCCATCCATTTGGCAAAAGAGAAAAAGGCAAACAATCAAAACAACAAATGGATGTCCTCGAATGAGTAAAATATGCAACCAACATGCTCACACAATGAAATGGCAAATGAAATATTTGACAAAGCATGCACAATCACTCTAGCACCTACCAAGCAATTGGCGATGACTAGGTCATCTATATATGAGTATATTGACTTAGGATTCAAATGAGAACATTTGATCATAGGTCATACTCATCGTTTAAGCACAAGTGGGGTTACCACTTTTACATAAAGCATTATTGTGCTCACACCATTAGAGTTGCTTTAGCTCAATTGATTAGAGTAAAGCTCCCCCTAGATGTGATATCCCCCCTAAGAGGGATGAACTAACCTTGGGTTTTGTCGATGATGACTTCATGTAGGTGTTGAAGATGTGGATGCTCAATGTTGATGTAGATCGTTTGGACTAATCCATTGGGGTGAGTTGCACTTTCAATACCTACACGGGTTAGTCACACAAGGAACAAACAAGGATATCCATAGACATAGAGTGATGCATACACAAGATGATGTCCATGAAAGCATTAGGTTACCTTGTCCCTTGTCTTACCAACAAGAGGGTTTGTGACTCCTTGAACTAGTGCACGATATGGAAATTGTTTGCAATTGTCCTTGCCAAAATGATGAGAGTGAAGTATGTTGGCGGAGTCACCCTCAAGAACTCTCTAGTTCTTCTTCTTCTTCTGGATCCACACCATCTTGATGGGAATCCTTGGAGTCGTAGTCGTACTTGATGAGGTAGAACTTGATGTATTCTTGGGAACCCACTTGACCAAGGCCTTAGGTGCTTCTTCAAATGCATCAATTTCCTCTTGAAGCTTGTCCTTGCCTTTTAGCTTGTGGTCTTGTGGTGGAAGATCATCTTGAGCTTGTGTCCCTTTGAAAGAAGTAGGATCATACTTCTCTTGTTGAGGAACAAACTTGGTCTTGGGGTATTGATCTTCTTCCCACTCAACTCCATTGGCACTGAACTTTTGTTCAAAACCAACACCTTGATTCTTCCGGTGTCTTCCTTGCTTGCGTACAATTTCCTCAAATTGCTTACTTCCGGCAAGGCTTTTGTAAACACCTTTCTCTCTAATTCCCTTCAATAAGCTATTTTCTTGTGGGACAAACCCGTGTAGGTATTGAAAGTGCAACTCACCCCAATGGATTAGTCCAAACGATCTACATCAACATTGAGCATCCACATCTTCAACACCTACATGAAGTCATCATCGACAAAACCCAAGGTTAGTTCATCCCTCTTAGGGGGGATATCACATCTAGGGGGAGCTTTACTCTAATCAATTGAGCTAAAGCAACTCTAATGGTGTGAGCACAATAATGCTTTATGTAAAAGTGGTAACCCCACTTGTGCTTAAACGATGAGTATGACCTATGATCAAATGTTCTCATTTGAATCCTAAGTCAATATACTCATATATAGATGACCTAGTCATCGCCAATTGCTTGGTAGGTGCTAGAGTGATTGTGCATGCTTTGTCAAATATTTCATTTGCCATTTCATTGTGTGAGCATGTTGGTTGCATATTTTACTCATTCGAGGACATCCATTTGTTGTTTTGATTGTTTGCCTTTTTCTCTTTTGCCAAATGGATGGACAAGAATGTCTAAGAACTCCCTCTAGCTATCTATGCTTTTCTCGTCTCAAACTCTATTCAAGCTACATCACAAAGTTTGATCAAGTCAGATTCGAACCACTCTGTGTGAGGAGCACTCGGAGTCCCCGATTCGTCATAGACTTAAACTTCCAAAACCTCTTTGTGCATTTGGTATGACCGAGTCATCCACTTCGGTCACACCGAGTTCACTAAATTGATCTAGGTTTTCAATCTCGGTGCAACCGATTTGAACTTTTCGGTCACACTGAGTTGCAGTAACTGCTTGCGATTCTGCATCTCGGTGCCACCGAGTTGTTCCACTCGGTCACACCGATAGGGTCGGGATATATATACCCACGGGTGAGATTTTGGAATTTTTTTCAAACTCCTCAGCCCGCGCGTGTGTCCTGATCTGCCTCCTCGGGTCTCTGGATCATCTCCTCGCCGCCAGCGACCTCCCGCCGTTGGTTTCCATCGCAGTCAACGGAAATCTGCTCAGCCGTTGTCGCCGTAGCAAACTCCCGCCGAACTAGGGTATGGGTTCGACTCTATGTGCTATTTCCTTAACTTTGATTCATAGCACATTGCTTTGCCATGATCTTTACCACGTATGCAAACGATCTATCCACAGATAGCATCCTTTAGGTTAGATTTGATTTGAAAATTTAGGGTTAGGTCTCCACCGAACTCATCTCGGACCGACCGAGTTGTAGAAATCGGTCCCACCGATTTGGCTTAGGCCATTGCACGTGCACTTTTCGGTTTGACCGAAAACTGCAAATCGGTGTGACCGAGTTAAATTCCCTGTGAAACCCTAGCAATCTCGGTGCCACCAAACTGTGACTCGGTCTGACCGAGTTCACTAGTTTAGGTTCCAAAAGTTGCTTCGGTATCACCAAGTTTAACAAATCGGTAGCTCCGAAATGCTTTCTATGGAGAACTAAAACTAAGTTTTTGAGTCATCTATTTTGCAAAACCTCTGCACTTTGTGATGCTCATCTACTCTACCTCATCTACATCTATTCACAGGGTCTGCTGCCAATGCGATTGCCAAGATGTCTAACCAGAGTGACAGTCAGAACTGATCTGAAGAGCAAGTGCATATGAGTGAGGGCACTAGTCCCTCTAGCAGCTATAATGAGGGCAGCAGGAGCACACCTAGCAATTTGCCCAAGGCAGCCACCAGAACAAGGAAGAAGAGAACCTCAGACTCTGAGGATGAGGATTATGTGGCTGTTGAGGATGAGGCCACCTCAAAGAAGAAAGTCTTGAAGAAAGAGTATGGCACAGCTGCTGCAACAAAATCAGGCTTGAATAAGAAGGCACCTGCCAGAAAAATCCCAATGTCAAAGCCAAGGAAGGTTACAACAGGAGAGACAATGAAATTCACCATAGAATCTGATGATGGTGAAGCAGCAGGAGATGACAAGAAAAAGAAGAGGGCGAGAACCACAACTGCAAGAGTTCTTGGAAAATCAACTATGGTGAGAGATTCAGAAGAGGAAGAGGAAGAGGATGCTGCACCAGCACCCAAAGCTCAAAAGCTTATGGGAGATGCTATCAAGCTCAGAAGCCCAAGACTTCTCCCAAAGCAACAACTCAAGCTCAGAAGCCTCCAAAACCTAAGAGAAGCACCAAAAACATTCCTGCAGAAGAGAAGAACAAGGCCCCAGTGCCTGAGATTGAAGAAGAGGATGATGAGTCTCTTGTTCTGAGAAAATTGAAACCCAGGATTCTAGACCATAATGATGCTCATCCAGTAGCTGAGGACATGCACATCAGAAAAGATGCTGGACTGAGATTGTGGAGACAGTCTGATCCCTATGCTGTGGGATTGCAAACTCTCTGTTTCCCTTCGTAACATTTCGGTCCAACCGAGATGAGCGATCGGTCCCACCGAGTGCGCAATGCAAACTCTCTGTTTCCCTTTCATAACGTTTCGGTCTCACCGAGATGAGCGAATCGGTCCTACCGAGTTTGCCCGACCAACTCTCTGTTAGCTTATTACCAAAATCGGTCTCACCGAGTTTGTGTAATCGGTCTCACCGAGATTACGTTATGCCCTAACCCTAATGAAATAGGTCCTACCGAGTTGACATGTCGGTCCCACCAAAAAGCCTAATGGTCACATTATGAACTGAATCGGTCTGACCGAGTTTTCTGAATCGGTCCCACCAAGTTTTGTGATTTGTGTGTAACAGTTAGTTTTTGTGTGGAGGCTATATATACCCCTCCACCCACTCTTCATTCGTGGAGAGAGCCATCAGAACATGCCTACACTTCCAACATACATTTTCTGAGAGAGAACCACCTACACTTGTGTTGAGATCAAGATATTCCATTCCAACCACATAAACCTTGATTTCTAGCCTTCCCCAAGTTGCTTTCCACTCAAATCATCTTTCCACCAAATCCAATCCTATGAGAGAGAGTTGAGTGTTGCGGAGACTATCATTTGAAGCACAAGAGCAAGGAGTTCATCATCAACACACCATCTATTACCTTTTGGAGAGTGGTGTCTCCTAGATTGGTTACGTGTCACTTGGGAGCCTCCGTCAAGATTGTGGAGTTGAACCAAGGAGTTTGTACGGGCAAGGAGATCGCCTACTTCGTGAGATCTACCCTAGTGAGGCAAGTCCTTCGTGGGCGATGGCCATGGTGGGATAGACAAGGTTGCTTCTTTGTGGACCCTTCGTGGGTGCACCATGGCCATCGCCCACGAAGGACTTGCCTCACTAGGGTAGATCTTCACGAAGTAGGCGATCTCCTTGCCCGTACAAACTCCTTGGTTCAACTCCACAATCTTGACGGAGGCTCCCAAGTGACACGTAACCAATCTAGGAGACACCACTCTCCAAAAGGTAATAGATGGTGTGTTGATGATGAAATCCTTGCTCTTGTGCTTCAAATGATAGTCTTCGCAACACTCAACTCTCTCTCATAGGATTGGATTTGGTGGAAAGATGATTTGAGTGGAAAGCAACTTGGGGAAGGCTAGAGATCAAGGTTTATGTGGTTGGAATGGAATATCTTGACCTCAACACAAGTGTAGGTGGTTCTCTCTCAGAAAATGTATGTTGGAAGTGTAGGCATGTTCTGATGGCTCTCTCCACGAATGAAGAGTGGGTGGAGGGGTATATATAGCCTCCACACAAAAACTAACTGTTACACACAAATCACAAAACTTGGTGGGACCGATTCAGAAAACTCGGTCAGACCGATTCAGTTCATAATGTGACCATTAGGCTTTTCGGTGGGACCGACATGTCAACTCGGTAGGACCTATTTCATTAGGGTTAGGGCATAACGTAATCTCGGTGAGACCGATTACACAAACTCGGTGAGACCGATTTTGGTAATAAGCTAACAGAGAGTTGGTCGGGCAAACTCGGTAGGACCGATTCGCTCATCTCGGTGAGACCGAAACATTATGAAAGGGAAACAGAGAGTTTGCATTGCGCACTCGGTGGGACCGATCGCTCATCTCGGTTGGACCGAAATGTTACGAAGGGAAACAGAGAGTTTGCAATCCCATCTCGGTGAGACAGAGATCCCTACCGGTAAGACCGAAGTGACTAGGGTTTTGAGGCAGTGGCTATGTCAACTGAACTCGGTGGCGCCGGATAGAAGGTTTTGGTGGGGCCGAGTTTTACTTTTGGTTTGGGACATATGTGGATATGAGAAAGTGGTTGAGGGCTTTGGAGCATATCACTAAGCATTTTGAGCAAGAAACCCATTAAGCAACACCTCATCCCCTTTTAATAGTATTGGCTTTTCCTGACTCAATGTGATCTTGGATCACTAAAAGTAAAATGTAGAGTCTTGAGCTTTAGAGCTTGAGCCAATCTTTTGTCCTTAGAATTTTGAGGGGTCCACATTCCTAATCCATGTGATGCCAATCATTGAGCTTTCTTGAAATATTTATCTTGAAGTAGCAATAGCTCAATGAGCTATATGTCGTTAGGAATTACCAAAACCACCCAGGGATAGTTGCACTTTAATAAACCTTTATCATAAATAAGGAATCTAAAATAACAACTTTATTATTGCCTCTAGGGCATATTTCCTTCACATGGAGCATATGAGATGTTCCAAGAGTTGAAGTTATTATTTCAAGCAAATGCCCGGGTTGAGAAATATGAAGTCTCCAACAAGTTCTATAGCTGCAAGATGGAGGAGAACAGTTCTGTCAGTGAACACATACTCAAAATGTCTGGGTATTATAATCACTTGACTCAACTGGGAGTTGATCTTCCAGTTGATTGTGTCATTGACACAGTTCTTCAATCACTGCCACCAAGCTACAAAGGCTTCGCGATGAACTATAATATGCAAGAGATGAACAAGACAATTCCCGAGCTCTTCGCAATGCTTAAGGCCGCGGAGGTAGAAATCAAGAAGGAGCATCAAGTGTTGATGGTTAACAAGACCACTAGTTTCAAGAAAAAGGGCAAGGGAAAGAAGGGGAACTTCAAGAAGAATGGCAAGCAAGTTGCCACTCCCGGGAAGAAGCCCAAAGCTGGACCCAAGCCTGAAACTGAGTGCTTCTACTGCAAAGGGACTGGTCACTAGAAGCGGAACTGCCCCAAGTATTTGGTGGATAAGAAGGATGGCAAAGTGAACAAAGGTATATTTGATGTACATGTTATTGATGTGTACCTTACTAATGCTCGTAGTAGCGCCTGTGTATTTGATACTGGTTTGGTTGCTCATATTTGTAACTCAAAGCAGGAGCTACGGATTAAACGAAGATTGGCTAAGGACGAGGTGACGATGAGCGTCGGGAATGGTTCCAAGGTCGATCGTCGGCACGCTACCTCTACATCTACCTTCGGGATTAGTTTTAGACCTGAATAATTGTTATTTGGTGCCAGTGTTGAGCATGAACATTATATCTGGATCTTCACTGGTGCGCGTCGGTCCTTAACAAACGGTTTTTAACCCCTTTCCGTGACGGCATTTGGAACCGTCGCCAAGTGAGTGTGGGCGATAGGGGGGTCCTTCCCACACGACCTAGAAACCATCGGGGATTGGGTCCCTACAGTACTCCTACTCGTTTCTGCTCGCATTGCCGAACATCAAATTGTGAATAACTGGAATAAACAAGGCATACTACAAACAACCAAAGATAGCATTTGAAACCGGACATATGCTAACTACAAACAACCAAACAATAAAAAAACTTTAAAAGAGGCATATGCTAGCTATAACAGGCTTAACAACAAGCAAATATATGCATTCCTATCGGTATGTTTAAAACTGGAATGATGAAATGTAATGCACAATAAATAATTGCACATATAGAGCATCACATTGTGAACAACTGAAATAAACAAGGCATACTGCAAACAACCAGATATAGCAATTAAAACTAGACATATTCTCACTACACTACAAAAGGGACTCGACAAAACAAATCATGGGTTTCCCCCTGTGAATAGGCACGACAAAACAAATCATGGGTTTCCTCACTTGTCACAGATGGTCTCGTTCTCGTGGGAAGAGTACGGACCCTGGATGCGCTCCATGTTGTCGTAGATGGGATCCTTCCCCTTGGAAGAGCACGGCTGTAGGTGCCCTCCCGGATGTCGTAGACGGGCGCTTTCCCCTTGGAAGAGCCAGAGAGGGTGCCCTCCTCGTGGTCGCCGTCGATGAGGTATGACTTGGAAGCTGTGGATCCGAAACCAGCGTCGCAGAACGTGTCCTTCAGAAATGACAAAAGGGGCTCGATGGCGATGTAGAATGGCGAATTGTTGACAGCGAGCCAGAGGAGATCGGCGGCGGGGCCATGGATGAGATCGACGGCGGTTGAACCCGAAGGGGTGGGGGTGGGCCACTTAACCTGTGACATAGCCCACCTCAGGCCGTCACTGTTGATGACCTCGATGTCGTAGCCGGCGGCCGAGACATGCCCGCATACTCTAGCCCGCTGCTTGGGTGCCTGCAGCCAGTAATGGTCGTCAGCTTCCTCGGCGACGTCGGGCGAAGAGACCGCTATACACCTCTTTTGGGCCAGTCGCTCCTCGAGCTCCACGGGTAGCATAGCCGGGCTTAGGCTGCGCCGCTCTGGAGTGGGGGATGGGGATGGGGATCTGTGGGAAAGGGGGCGTTTGGCAGGCGTCATCTAAGAAACTCAGCGTGGCCTCGGTACGGAGATCGGTGGGTAAGCTGCACGGGCAAACCGACAGATGTTGACAATGGAGGCCTTGCGGCGGCGAGGACCTTGCTAGGGTTTCGAGCGAGGGAGGGTGTGTGTGTGCGCATGCCTGAGGAGGTTTTGATGTGTGTGTGTGGAGGGGGGGCACGAGGTGTTTGAGGAAATGACGCGGGTACTGAAAATTTTACTACGCGGGAGTCAAACGCAGGAGTGAAATGCCGGGCTATTGAAAATTTTGATGATAGTGCATTGCACACGGTCTGGAGATAACAACCGTGTGTTATGAAACAGAAAAACCCTCGAGGCGGGCATATATTTTCTAGGGATGCAGGCGGGATTGGGAACAAGAAACATCGCACATGGTCCGAAGATAACAACCGCGTGTTATGAAACAGAAAAACCCTCGAGGCGGGTAGATATTTTCTAGGGATGCAGGCGGGATTGGGAACAAGAAACATCGCACACGGTCCGGAGATAACAACCGTGTGTTATGAAACAGAAAAACCCTCGAGGCGGGTAGATATTTTTGAGAGGGGGAGCCTCGTGGAGCCCAATGTAGAATGTACTGTGCGGATGTGTGCATGACAGGTGCACCGGCGTGGCACATGGTTAGTTTGAGTGAACCGTGTCTGTTGCGTCATCCGACTTGTCTAATGTTCGTAAATTTGGCAAAAAATGACGCGGGAGAGGGTCAGAACACGAACACACTTGCATGTGGACCAAATTTATGTATCAAAAGGGTGGTTTGATTTTCAAATACCAAATGCAACTTCGATGTGGTACCTCTCTCGCAAAGCACACGGTATTGCTTGCCCCCACCCCCTCGTGTCGGCACGAAGGGAATCCTAAGCTATGAATGCATGCCCCCTCCCCCCCAACCGAGGTTCACCTAGCAAAGTGCAAAGTAGCTAGCAGCCCCCCTCCTCCCTCGTGTCGGCACGAAGGGAATCCTAAGCTATGAATGCATGCCCCCCTAGCCGAGGTTCCTTCACCTAGCAAAGTGCGAAGTAGCTAGCAGCCCCCCTCCCTCGTGTCGGCACGAAGGGAATCCTAAGCTATGAATTCATGCCCCCCAACCGAGGTTCACCCTAGCAAAGTGCGAAGTAGCTAGCAGGCCCCCTCCCTCATGTCGGCACGAAGGGAATCCTAAGCTATGAATGCATGCCCCCCAACCGAGATTCACCCTAGCAAAGTGCGAAGTAGCTAGCAGCCCCCCTCCCTCGTGTCGGCACGAAGGGAATCCTAAGCTATGAATGCATGCTCCCCCAACCGAGGTTCACCTAGCAAAGTGCAAAGTAGCTAGCAGCCCCCTCCCTCGTGTCGGCACGAAGGGAATCCTAAGCTATGAATGCATGCCCCCCCAACCGAGAGGTTCACCTAGCAAAGTGCGAAGTAGCTAGCAGCCCTCCCTCCCTCGTGTCGGCATGAAGGGAATCCTAAGGTATGAACGCATGCCCTCCCCCCCAACCGAGGTTCACCCTAGCAAAGTGCGAAGTAGCTAGCAGCCCCCCTCCCTCGTGTCGGCACGAAGGGAATCCTAAGCTATGAATGCATGCCCCCCAACTGAGGTTCACCTAGCAAAGTGCGAAGTAGCTAGGAGCCCCCCTCGTGTCGGCACGAAGGGAATCCTAAGCTATGAATGCATGCCCCCTCCCCCCAACCGAGGTTCACCTAGCAAAGTGCGAAGTAGCTAGCAGCCCCCCACCCCCCTCGTGTCGCCACTAAGGGAATCCTAAGCTATGAATGCATGCCCCCCAACCGAGGTTCACCTAGCAAAGTGCGAAGTAGCAACCCCCCCGCCCCCACACACACACTTTCAGTCGGCAGGCCAGAGAGGCAAATCTCACCAAGATGGATCGTAAAGTGGACTAAGAATAATCCACCTTGGTCGTACAACCTCTCTCTTGTTGTTGGTCAAAGTGATGGCCGTCCATGCGACCCCGGAGATGGGCTAGCTCGCCAATAATCACGCAAGTAGCTAGTCCCCGAAGACAACCACTGCATTCGTGTGGCCCAAACATATGTATGGAGAGGTGTGTTTTTGAGTAACAATGGAACAACTTTGATGTGGCACCGTGACTTCGAACTAGAAATCCCCACACTGAGTGAGGGTTAGGTTGACGATGCATATGTATGTTACATCACACTTCAAGCCAAAGACGGGTTCATGCATGCATGCGTGCATAGTATATGCGCTCAAACTTAAGGTCTGAATCTCACCAGGACCTATACTACGATAACATGAGCCAAATGAAGAATCCGCCATGGTAACCTATCTTGTTGTTGGTCAAGGTGATCATGGATGTCCACGCGGGCCCACGAATATATAGGCTTGTCGCTGATAACCACGCGAGGGAGTGTACCGTTCGAAGGCAACCTCTACATGCATATGTATGGAGGTGATGCATGCATGCATCTTTGAATACACAACATTGATGTGGCGCGTGCATAAAAAATCTTACACTGGCTCCCCACATAGAGCGAGATCGGTTCATGATATGTCGTTGTACTAGCCACTTCGACTCGATGGGAGGGATTCATGCGTACACATGCATGTGTGTGTGCTCAAACTGTATCATGCATGTCATCCCAGAGAAAAAATAATAATCCCCTCCTAAGTCAAATTAACCTCTCGTTGTCAGGCAAAAAGTAGTGATGGACCAAGCGGGCCCACAGATGGAAAGCATCGATATCGCTGATAACCGCTTAAGTGGGTGCGAGAGGAAAAGCACCACCGCTTTGCATGTGGGCCAAACATATATATGTTGAATACCCAAAATGCACAACTTTGATGTGCCACATGCCTCAAAAATCGTAAACCATGCACCCACACAGAGCGAGGTTCATATCAAGTGTACTACATATGATGGTCCCCTTCCCCCCTCTTCACTGCATACTATATGCTCCTGCCGTAATATATGTACAACCCAAAAGAATCCTCATCGATGGTGAAATTAATTAACCTCTCCCGATGTAGGTCAAAGTGATGCATGCATGCATCGACGATGGCCTCGTGGGCCCACAGATGGAAGTGTCACACATGAGTGTCCTAGCTAGGATATGCATGTGGCCCAAAAAGGTGTTATGTGATGTTTGAATAACCAATTACACAATTTTGATGTGGCACGTGCCCCGGAAACCAAAAAGTCCCGAAACTGAGTGACGTGTACTTGTTCACGGACGCGTACGTATAGTATATATGCTAGTCCCCTCCCACCTCTTCGACGCGTACTATATACCACCATAACACAAACAAAAAAGATTCTACCTTGCTGGTCAAATTAACCTCACTGCCAGCTGTTCGTCAAAGTGATGGACGACGACCTCGCGGGCCCACAGAAAGCGTCACACGCGAGTATCAAGTGTCGTGTAGGACAACCATCGACTGCATGTGGCCAAAACATTTATGTATGAAAGGGCTGTGTAATGTTTTAAATAATGATTTCACGACTCCGATGTGGCACCAGCCAGCCTAACAAAATGGCCAACCCACACGGTGGCTCACAACTCGTAGCGTACTGCGAGCCACCCGCCACCCCCAGATGCACACACCCACACACACACCGCGAATGTAACATCCCAAATTTCCAATTTGGAATGTTATACATAGATCATCATTGCATATCATGTTCTTATTGCATTTTGACAAATCCTCGATAAATCCTAAGCAACTCAAGGACCCTCGGAGAGAGTTGAGGATTTTCCCGAATTTCTTTTCAATAAATTTTTCCAACGAGGATTGTGGTTTTAATTATTTTTTTTCTCCGGAAAAATATTTTCATTTTATATAAACGAGAGGGGAAAATATGACTTCCCCAAAACAATTGAAATACGGGAGGAAAAATGTTAAAATCTTTATTTGAAATTTATTTAGATTTTATTTGCAATTTTTATTGCATTAAAAATATTGCATGTTTTCAAAATATTTTATTTTTGATTTTAAAAATGTTCACCCTATTCTAGATTTTCTAACTAGACGGGGAAAATTTATTTCATATTTTTCTGTTTTTTATTTATTTTTCTATGCAATATTTTCCGCGGAACTTATTTTAAAAAAAAACACGCCCGTGCCGACTGGGCCAAAGGCCCAGCCGACGGCCCAAGCCCCGTCGCCCCTCTCCTCTCTCCCCACGACGCCGCCGCCGGAGTCCGTCCCGGGCACGGGAGCCGCCGCCGCCTCGGGTGCCCCCTTCCCCAAGCACCACCGCCGCCCCCCTTCCATAAATAGGCCCCCCTCTCTTTCCTCACCACCGCCGCCGGAGGAGCCCCGCCGCCGCCCGCATCGCCCGCCGCCGCCGCCGGTTGCTTCGCCCGCCGCCGCCGCCGGGAGCCCGGAGCCGCCGCCCCTCGCCGCCCCCCCGAGCCGCCGCCCCTCGCGCCCGAGCCCCGCCCGCCGGAGCCCCTCGCCGGAGCCCGCCCGTCGAGGTACTGTCGCCGGCCGTCTTCCGTTGTTGACCGGTTTTCTGTTAAAAAAAACCTTTTGTTTTAAAAAAAAACCCTAGATCGGTTTTTTTTCGGTTTTCTTATTTCGCGAGCGTTCACCGAACCGTTCGTTTTAACGAACGCGTTCGTCGGTTTTTCTCTGTTAACGAACGTCCGTTATTTAACCGTTCCGTCCGTTTTTCTTTTTCGTCGGATTTTCTCGTTATTTTCTCAGATTCGATTTCTGATCGAATTTTCGAATCTGTTTAACTTCTCGCTCGTTTATCGGAATCAGGTGATTCAAGCGCCTAGAGTTTCGTCTCGAAATTCTCTTTCCGTTTAACCTACTCAAACAAGTTTTTGCTACAGTAAAATTTGACCTAGATCCAGATTAGCAAACGAAGTTTCTTTCTTTCGCCGTTTGACTTTCGTTGCTTCTTTCGAGTTGATTCTTTTTGCAAACCGGAGTTCTTAAGTTGAACTTTCTGGTTGGATCTTTCATTCGAGTTTTACCTGTGCATTAGATGAGTACTGATTGTATGCTTGTTTGTTTGCGATAGAGTACCCGGAGTGTGCCGCTTGTTACTTCGACTCGCTAGGTTTTGCGGATCATCAGCAAGGCAAGTAACACTTTGATCATACCCCGTGCATACCCAGTTTTATTGCATTAGATCTGTTTTCCTCAAACACTTGCATGATTAGGATCTAATTAAACTGTGGGTATTGGGAAGTAGTTGAGGTAGTACCTATTACCTGTTTTATTTATCAAACCCTTGGGAGTTACTTCTACGTTGCTTTTATCAATGCCATGCTATGCGTAGACGTGGATTGGGTTTGAGAGATATTCATGACAGATGTGAGATTGTTAATAATGGTTCAACTTAAGGTGGCAACTAAAACTCACATCTGGGTGGATTGAGGCACCTGGAGAACCCAGTGTTGTCTGTATGTATAAGGTCCGCCACCCAGGCTCAAAGGGATCATAAGATTATTCATGCTAGAAACTTCCGTGTGCAGCCACAAGCTATTATGGGCTCTAGCATGGCTGAGTAGGTTACAGGATCTCTTGAAGAGGTGGACTAGCAGATGTAGGGGAAAGTAGGTGTACCGGTCCATCCAGAGTAGAGAGTGATTGTTTCTGAAAGACTGTGTCTCGGTCATCCGTTTCTCAAACATCATGCAGTGCGAGAATCAAGCGGAGGCGATCGAGTCTTGTGGGGAAAAGTGCACAAACCTCTGCAGAGTGTACAAACTGATCATGATTAGCCGTGTCCCCGGTTATGGACAACTTGAGTATCTAGTATCTGGATTATCATTTGAATCTCATCACCGTGATACTTATAATTAATTTTGTTGGGTTAATGATGTTACTTAATTGGGATTGACTTGGAGGTACCTTCTCAATGTTTCAACCACCATGATAGTTAAATAAAATTTATTCCTTTGCAGTAGGATAAAATTGGCTTTTCGCAAAACTGTAGCCATAGAGCCTTTCCACCAGCCATATATGCATATAGTACAGCATTATTATTGTTCATTGCTCTCTATGTGTTACTTTGCCAGCATATTCTATGTGCTGACCCGTTTTCGGGCTGCAACGTTTCATGTTGCAGACTTTTCAGATGACGAGTAAGGTGCCTTAGGTCGTGGTCTTATACTCAGTGATGCCGTTGGAGTTGATGGACTCACTTATCTTCCAAGTCTTCCGCTGTTATCGTTGTTAGATGGCCTTAAGCCATGTTATTCATACTTATCTCTTTGGAGATATTCGATGTAATAAGTGTGTGATTGCTACTCTGTTATAAATCCTCCATTTGTACTGTGCGTGTTAGCATTACTGATCCAGGGATGACACTGGTGCACAGCAGCACAGACCATTTGAGGTCTGGTCGCTACAAAGTTGGTATCAGAGCACACGCTGACTGTAGGACACGACCACTAAGCTTAAGCCCTAGAAAACTTCTCTCTTCTCATTTCTGACCCCTCTCCACTTTCTACTCTTTTAGGAATGGCGAATGCAAGGAGCAAGTTCATGCAACCAGATGAAGATACGCCGTTTGGACGACATTTGAAGGAAGTCACCAAGTACTTGAACATAGGAATACCAAGCGTCACCGGAACCTACAACGCCACATTACCTGAAGAGGAGAGCTGGAAGATTCAAGTTATCATTCCAGGAAGGATGTTTAGTGCCATGAGATTGGTTTTCGAAGCACCAACTTGGAGTTTAGGGAAGAGCATGGCCGCACATATCGCTGTGGGACGCAATGGAGAAGTCTATCACCAGGAGCTTAAGGATACAATTTATCAAATTTGTGGACGTCGAGACGCGCAATGGGAGATGATCAAGACCAAGAAGGATGGATCAATTGCAGCTTTCATCCAGGAGCAGAACCAACATATTCGACGCCAGGAGAATCAGATATGCATGGACAAGGAAGAACTGAAGAAGGCATTCACGAAGATCAAGGAACTCCAAGAAGAACTCAAGACTACACGCGAAGATTATTTGGAGGAAATCAACGCACTAGTCGGGAAGATTGACGACCTGGAGAATAAGATTGGATCATTCGTGGGAAATCCAGTGCCAAAAGCAGAAGTCGACGAATGCACTTGTCCGGATAACTACATCATCATCGACGACACCGACTCGGAACCAAGTGAAGACGAATGGATTGATGAAGCTGGAGCAGACATCATGGAGTCTTCAACGGATCAGAATTTTTAGTAGACCACCATATCAGTAGTAGTTTTTCCCCCATTTAGTAGTATAGTTCAAGCACTTTATAACGCTAGTTAGATCGATTGTTTTGCCTTGTTTGGATTGATTGAGTGATATTGATTGAATTTGTCTCATGAGCATATGGGTAGTGTTTTCTCTCTAGACCTCATTCTATTCTTAATTCTCATCTTTTCTAAACCTATCAGATGCCTCCGAGACACGACACCGGATTTGTTTTCCCGCCAGAGATCACCCAGTTGATTCAGCAACAAAATGCCTTGATGCAAGTGTTAGTTCAGAACCAAGGCAACAACAACAACAACAACCCACCGCCACCACCACCTGTTGACCACTTAGCCCGTTTCTTAAGGCTAAACCCGCCGGTGTTTTCCAGTAGCACCGAGCCGATTGTTGCAGATGATTGGCTCCGCAAAGTTGGAAGGGAGTTGACCACTGCAGGATGCACAGATGCAGAAAGAGTGCGTTTTGCCGCACATCAGCTTGATGGACCCGCAGCATCATGGTGGAAGAATTATACAGCCACGCACCCTATTGACACTGTCACATGGGACCAGTTTCAGCAAGCTTTCCGTACAGCTCATGTTTCAGCAGGAGCTATGGCTATGAAGAAGCGTGAGTTTCGCAACCTACGCCAAGGAGGACGCACCGTAGGCCAGTATGTGGAAGATTTCAGTAAGTTAGCACGTTATGCACCAGATGACGTTGCTACGGATGCTGCCAAGCAGGAGAAATTCTTAGAAGGACTGAATGATGAGCTGAGTATGCAGTTGATGGTAGCAACTTTGAACAACTACCAGGAGCTGGTAGATAGAGCTCTCATGATTGAAGGGAAGCAACAGCAGATTGAAAACCGCAAGAGGAAGTATGGACAAGGGAAGTACAATTCTGGAGCCCAGCAGAAGCCACGATTTACCCCGAAGCCGGGAGGACAGTTTCAGCATACCCATGGAGGAGGTAGTTCGCATAACCATAATGGCTCCAAGAATGGTAATGGGAATGGAGGAGGAAACGGACAGAACCGCACCAACCCATCTACCCCAACCAAGAGAGATCTAAGTCACATTACCTGTTTCAAGTGCCAGAAGACGGGACATTACGCTACCGATTGTCCCGAAGCCCAAAATGGAAATGGCAATGGAAGCTCTGGGAAGTAGCCGAACCCGTTCAACAAAGGACATGTGAACCACGTGAGCGTGGAGGAGATTGAAGCTCAGCCTGATGCAGTAATAGGTAAGTTTTTGGTTAAGTCATTTACTGCAACTGTTCTTTTCGATACTGGTGCATCGCATTCATACATATCAAGGGGATTCATAAACAAGTTTAAGATGTCCACCCAAGTTCTCAAAACCCCTATGTTAGTAACCTCGCCAGGAGCAGAGTATATGGCCACCCAAGGATGTTTTCAGATACCGTTGGCCATTGGTAGGCATGTTTTCCCCTCAGACCTCATTGTTTTGGAATCGCAAGGTTTGGATGTGATTTTGGGAATGGATTGGCTATCGTTGTATGGAGGAAACATCGATTGTGCCAGCAAGACGATTTTGCTTACCACCCCAGAAGGAAAAAGGATCAAGTATGTATCCCGGCATATGCCGAAAAGGACTCAAGTGAATTCCTTATCAGGAGTTGTACAGGAGGAAGTACCAGTGGTGAAGGATTATCCGGATGTATTTCCAGAAGAGTTGCCAGGCATGCCACCAGATAGAGACATTGAGTTCTTGATTGAACTTTTGCCAGGCACAGGGCCAATATCTAAGAGACCGTACAGGATGCCCGCAAAGGATTTGGAAGAAATTAAGAAGCAGATCAAGGAGTTACTGGATAAAGGCTATATTCTCCCAAGTTCGTCACCTTGGGGATCACCAGTACTTCTAGTAGAGAAGAAAGATGGATCACTAAGGATGGTTGTTCATTACCGAGGATTGAATGAAGTGACCATCAAAAACAAGTACCCACTGCCGATGATCAATGATTTGTTTGACCGCTTGCAAGGAGCTAAAGTATTTTCCAAGATCGATCTACGATCAGGATACCATCAGTTAAAGATTCGAGAGCAGGATATACCTAAGACGGCATTTACCACCAGATATGGATTGTATGAGTATACTGTTATGTCATTTGGACTGACTAACGCACCGGCCTATTTCATGAACCTGATGAACAAAGTGTTTATGGAGTTTTTGGATAAGTTCGTCGTGGTGTTCATTGATGATATTTTAATCTTTTCCAAGGATGAAGAAGAGCATGAGGAGCATTTGCGATTGGTACTTGAGAAGCTCAGAGAACATCAGTTGTATGCCAAGTTCAGTAAGTGTGAGTTTTGGCTGAAGGAAGTTGGATTCCTTGGACATGTTATTTCTGGAGAAGGAATAGCAGTAGACCCTGCCAAGGTTGACACAGTGACAAGTTGGGAATCACCCACGACAGTTGGAGAAATCCGGAGTTTTCTTGGACTTGCAGGATACTACCGGAGATTCATCGAGAATTTCTCGAAGATTGCTAAGCCCATGACTGAGCTATTGAAGAAGGACACCAAATTCAATTGGACTGAGGATTGTGAAGCTAGTTTCCAAGAGTTGAAGAAACGATTGGTTACATCACCAGTGTTGATTCTGCCAGATCAACGCAAGGACTATGAAGTTTATTGCGACGCTTCTCGTCGAGGACTTGGAGCAGTGCTTATGCAGGAAGGAAGAGTTGTGTCATATGCTTCACGACAACTTAAACCCCATGAGAAGAATTATGCTATGCATGATTTGGAGTTAGCAGCCGTGGTGCATGCGTTGAAGACATGGAGACATTTTCTCATCGGAAACCATTGTGAGGTGTATACGGATCACAAGAGTTGAAGTATATTTTCACGCAGAAGGAGTTAAATCTCAGACAGAGGAGATGGTTGGAGCTCATTATGGATTATGATATGAGATTGCATTATCACCCAGGAAAGGCTAACGTAGTAGCAGACGCGTTGAGCCGCAAGAGTCATGTCAACACCCTCATGACAGGAGAGTTACCTCAGGAGTTAGCCGAGGACCTTCGCGAACTATGTTTGGAGATAGTCCCAAGAGGCTATTTAGCGACACTGGAGATTCAGTCTACCTTGATGGAAAGGATCAGAGAAGCTCAGAAGACAGACAAGGAGATTGAAGAGATAAAGGAGATGATGAGCAAAGGAAAAGCCAAGGGATTTCGTGAGGACGAGCACGATACCTTATGGTTTGAGGACCGCGTTTATGTGCCAAAAGACCCGGAGATCAGGAAGTTGATTTTGCAAGAAGCCCATGATTCACCGTACTCGATTCACCCAGGAAATACCAAGATGTATTTGGATCTGAAGAATACTTTCTGGTGGACCGGAATGAAGAAGGATATTGCAGAGTATGTAGCAGTTTGTGATGTATGTCAGAGAGTGAAGGCAGAGCATCAGAAGCCAGCAGGATTGCTACAACCATTGCCGATACCCGAATGGAAGTGGGATAAAATAGGCATGGATTTTATCACGGGATTACCCAAGACTCGTTCAGGCTATGACTCAATATGGGTTGTAGTCGACCGTTTGACGAAAGTGGCTCATTTCATTCCAGTAAAGACCACTTACACCAGTGCTAAGTTGGCAAAGATATACATGACCAGGATAGTATGTTTGCATGGAGTTCCGAGGACCATTGTATCAGATAGAGGAACCCAATTTACCTCGAAGTTTTGGAAGCAGCTACATGAAACATTGGGAACCAGGCTGGAATTTAGTACAACATTTCACCCGCAGACAGATGGACAGACCGAGAGAGTCAACCAGATTTTGGAGGACATGTTGAGAGCATGTGCACTAGATTATGGATCTAGTTGGGACGACAATTTGCCATATGCGGAGTTTTCGTATAACAACAGTTATCAAACCAGTTTGAAGATGGCCCCTTTCGAAGCTTTGTACGGAAGGAGGTGTAGAACACCGTTGTTATGGGACGAAGTTGGAGACCGTCAGTTGTTTGGACCAGATTTGATTAAGGAGTCTGAACAGAAAGTAAGGTTGATTCGCGATAGGCTCAAGGTAGCCCAGTCTAGGCAGAAGAGTTATGCTGATTCTAAACGCAAGGAGACAGTTCACGAAGTCGGAGACAAAGTGTATCTTCGAGTATCGCCACTTCGAGGAGTGAAGCGTTTTGGAGTTAAGGGAAAGTTAGCGCCTCGTTTTACCGGACCATACAGAGTGTTGGAACGTATGGGAGAAGTTGCCTACAAGCTGGAATTGCCCGAAGAATTGTCTAGAGTACATGATGTATTCCATGTTTCGCAGTTGAAGAAGTGCCACGCAGAAATGGCTGAGATACCACTAAGAGATACTGTGCCACTTTAAGCGATTCAGTTGGAAAGTGATTTGACTTATGAGGAGAAACCCGTTAAGATTCTCGAGTATGCCAGCCGAGTTACCCGCAGCAAGGTTATCAAGTTTTGCAAAGTCCAGTGGAGTCACCACACGGAGGATGAAGCCACCTGGGAGCGAGAGGAAGATCTACGGAAAAACCACTCCCACCTGTTTTCTAGCCAACCCGAATCTCGAGGGCGAGATTCATCTTAAGGGGGGTAGGTTTGTAACATCCCAAATTTCCAATTTGGAATGTTATACATAGATCATCATTGCATATCATGTTTTTATTGCATTTTGACAAATCCTCGATAAATCCTAAGCAACTCAAGGACCCTCGGAGAGAGTTGAGGATTTTCCCGAATTTCTTTTCAATAAATTTTTCCAACGAGGATTGGGGTTTTAATTATTTTTTTTTCTCCGGAAAAATATTTTCATTTTATATAAACGAGAGGGGAAAATATGACTTCCCCAAAACAATTGAAATACCAGAGGAAAAATGTTAAAATCTTTATTTGAAATTTATTTAGATTTTATTTGCAATTTTTATTGCATTAAAAATATTGCATGTTTTCAAAATATTTTATTTTTGATTTTAAAAATGTTCACCCTATTCTAGATTTCCTAACTAGACGTGGAAAATTTATTTCATATTTTTCTGATGTTTATTTATTTTTCTACGCAATATTTTCCGCGGAACTTATTTTAAAAAAAAACGCGCCCATGCCGACTGGGCCAAAGGCCCAGCCGACGGCCCAAGCCCCGTCGCCCCTCTCCTCTCTCCCCACGACGCCGCCGCCGGAGTCCGTCCCGGACACGGGAGCCGCCGCCGCCTCGGGTGCCCCCTTCCCCAAGCACCACCGCCGCCCCCCCTTCCATAAATAGGCCCCACTCTCT